>NW_013953002.1:221813-227507 GCF_001266775.1 Austrofundulus limnaeus | reverse complement strand
CGTTAGTATAGTTATGATGTCAGGGGGGATATGTAGGGGTAACCCTGGTGAAATAAACATTTCAATTTTTTTGTCTTTGATTTTGCTTTTACACTTATAAGAAGAAAGTCATTTTAAAGTTTGCTTCTATTTTCTTTAAGTGAGTAGGACAATATGTGTTTTTCTTCATTTAATCTTCTATTAGAGGTTATAATCAATATATCATTACTCAAAGTTTTATTGAATTAATCTTTGCATATGTGTTTTACTGTTTTTTCTTAGTACTGGTTTATTAATCATGGTTTTATCATTTTTCTTAATTGGTTTAATGATTAATATTGTGTACTATTAATTTTTAATATTAATCCATTTGTGCAAAGTGGTGGTGTGATGTATAACCTCAGTGAAGTGATTTTAAGTACGACAGTTAGTCTGTCTTTCCAGACTTCCAAGGTCTTTTGCAGATAACAACCCACAGCTGGCCGCGCAAGTGTGAGAAAGACAGATTGTTTTTCTTCTCTTTTTTTTTCTCTCAAAGAACTAACTTTCTGTTCACACCGTTGACACTACCGGTTGTTCGTGTTTGTTCGTCGGAGTAAATGGTGCTGACTGGTTCTCTCTGAGGGTGCGTGTCCATCTGGGCACCTGTCTGCTGGGAGTCTGAATGTCACTAACCTAATTTTACTGCGAGAAGCAACTGGACTGAGACCGCGCCGGGAGCCACTGGGCTCGTTAGGGGGAGACGAGAGGCTTCTCAACCCCCTGCTGTCATGAGCAGACATTATCCATCCTGCGGGCTTCGATGCTGTCACTCACAAACCGTCTACCTGCCTGTGGACTCTGTCTGAAGACATCTAAAGGTAGACAAATGTTTGCTGAGATAAAACGCCGAAGTTTAGCTCCGGAGGTGTCTCGTCTTGACATGCTGTTGTGCTGGTCTGGTCTTGACTTATGAAGAACAAGTGCTAAATTCACTAATTTCTTTTCCTCCTATCCTTAAAGCTATAAACTTTTACTATCTTTATCCTCTTTTTACTTAAAACTTAGTTAAGCAGCGTGCCTGTAAGTTACAACACCTGGAACTTACTGTTATGACAACTCTGAGGTGGAATTCATCATTGTCGAAAATATAACTTGTGTTCATTTATTCATATAATATTTTTAATAAATGTTTGTGTGTTTAATCCTTTTCATATATCTAAAATAAATTACTTTATTTTGAGAAATCTGTTCAGGTCACAAGTTTTCATTTCTCATTCATGATCAGAGGTGCATTTTCATCAGTGTCTGAGATTTCATAATGCAAAGATCTTGAGAGATTATTTTGTGAGATTGGGCTGGTCCTAATTTCATGGGGTGGTCTCTTACATATATAATGGTGGAGAATGCGGGCATTATGCTAATCTTGGTCTGATGAGATATTGGTTCTGTTCATGAATCTGAAAAAAAATTAATTATTAATTTTTCCCACATCGGCAAGAGGGTTTTAAAAAAAAAAAATACGGCTTTGCTTGTGTGTTCAGAATTCAGTTCCAAGGTACTGCAGACTTTGGTCCTGTTAAAATCTGTTTATCCTGGCAAATGTGCGTTCTGGACCCGCTGAGGTTCTGTTGGTACTGTCTCGCCGCCGCGCGCAGACAGGTGGTTACTGCTGGAGCTGCGCCGCCAGACTCTGAGAAGCAGCAACCGTGTTTCGCTTGAGAAAGCGGATTATTGCATGCATTATACTCACATCTGTGGATGAATGAGTGAAAAAGGATCCTTTTAAATCCAGTGTGTTCATACCGTCGGGTTTAGAACCATAAGTCTGGTCTGGTTTACATGCGTAATTACGCATAAGTGTAACCAGTTTGAACTCCGCGAAAAGTTCTAAGGTCGCAACTTGGAAGCTGTCATCACGGTTTATAAAAATAAACATAACGTGAAGGAGTTTTAGCGCCGTTGGAGGCTAAGAAACTTAAAAGTTTTGTGCCGAGGCGTTAATTCAGACGAAAAGTCTGACCACACTGAGGTGTGGAGGTCGCGCTGCTAGCGCTAACAGGGAAGCTACTGTTTAGTCAGTTCTGAAGCTGCCGCGAGCAGAAAGACTTGCCCTGGTGTCCCGTGAGTGTCACGGATTTTAGCTTATAAATCGTTCGCCCTGCTCTGGAGTGCGTGAAGCTAAATAAAGTTGCGCTGGGAAGCGTGAAACGGAGTTTTGAGCTCCGTAGGTGAGAAGCTGCTGGCTCTGTGTCAGAGTGAAGCCACCATTTTGTGTCAGACGCACAACGTAGCGTCAGCGACGTCATACGTAACCTGAACGTGAGTTCTCCCCTGGGAGGGGGTGAAACGTCACGGGTTCTTTTCAAAGCTGTGTTTGTGTGACATAGTCGCCATCTGCTGGTTTTTCGCTGTAATTACACTCTCAAAAGGTGAAATTGTTNTGGGTGACCCTACCAGGGGCATAAAGCCCCAGACAGCATAGCTCCTAGGATCATTGGGACACTCAAACCCCTCCATCACAATAAGGTAGCAGCCCAAGGAGAGGACTTATTTATCTGACTTATTTAATTTAATTTTTATTGTTTTTATCGTCCTGCAGGCTCTGGGAAGAAATTAATTTGAAGCTGAGTTTTTTTAAAATAAAAAATCGTTAGATTACTCTAAAGCAAAATGAGGGAAAATCTGTGTCAATTACAGACATTCTGTTCACGTGAGCAGCTGTCAGCACCTGTCATCCTCCAAACACACGACAGAGCATGTCTGAACCATTCACTTATTGATAAGCTGACTGATTTAAATACACCTTACCATTCATGAGGTACTTTGCATTGACTCTTTATGGTTGAGTGTGGGCGTGTAGAGGGTAGAACCTGAGGCAGGACCTCGTGCGCAAACTCTGACGTGCGGCTGTGATTTATAAAGGAAAGATGCGCAGAAACGTGTACGCACAGTTTTATAAATCTGATTTTTTTTGGCGCATGCCATTTTCGTCTTTTGGCCGTACGTTCACTTTTAGTATGGTTTCCACGCAATCCTTCATAAATAAGACCCGAGTCTTCATCCTCTTCCTCTTGTCCATGGGATATTTCAGGCTGAAATTTTCAGCCCAAAGTACTGACACAGGAGACAAGCAACGCTTCTTCTTCTTCTTCTCCTTCGTTTAATTTAATGGCGGATCGCTAACAACTTTCAGGTGCATACCGCCACCTACTGTGCATGAGTGTGTAACCTCATAGTTCCATAGTATATTTTAGTTTTGTATTATGTAAAAATAAAAATAATGCTTTACTTGTTTTCCCAATTTCCTCCTTATTTCCTTCTGTTCCCAATATCCCTTTTAAACTCCACTCTTTCCCTACCTCTCTTACTTTTTCCCTCATCCTCTCTCTTTCAACTGTGTATTTTGTACACGTCATCAGGACATGTTCCACACTTTCTTTCTCTTTCTTTCCACCAGAGGTGGGGACTCGAGTCACATGACTTGGACTCGAGTCAGACTCGAATCATTAATTCTAAGACTTTAGACATTGGTGGAGAAAGTACTTAGACACTGTACTTAAATAAAAGTACAGATAAACAGACAAGAATGTACTCTAGTAAAAGTAAATGTACCACATTAACATTTTACTTGAGTAAAAGTAAGTAAGTACTTGCTTTTAAAAATACTTAAAGTATTAAAAGTAAAAGTACTTGCTTAATGTATTCCTTAATGGTCTACAATATCATGAAGTGTGCCTACTGTATGTAAAAAGAAAAAATTGTATAGGTCTTCTGGATGGGTTCTTCTCTAATGAAACGTTTCGTCTCTCCTCCAAGAGACTTCTTCAGTCTGAGAGTTTCAGGCAAAATTCAGGCTTTTAAGCACTGCATCCATGTGACTGATACTCACATCACATGGCTATTGTTGACACCTAATTAACACCTATTGTTAATGGGGGTGGAGTGATACTGGCTATAGCAGCGCTGTAGGAGGGGGACAACTGAAAACGGAGGCCCCCACCTCGGTTTGACGGTCTTTCTTCACAAAAAATGGCTTCTTTTCTCCTCTCTCAAACCATCGTTCCTCTCTATCAAGAATGAGAACATCCTCATCTCTGAAAGAGTGACCGCTGGCCTGTAAATGAGTGAAAACTGCAGAGTTCTGMCCATTAGADHTAGCTCGTCTGTGTTGGGACATTCTTTTGAACAGTGGRTGCTTWGTTTCCCCGATGTATAACTGGTCGCAGTCCTCCTGGCACTTAACAGCATATACAACATTGCTCTGTTTGTGCCGGGGCACCGGATCTTTGGGGTGAACCAGCCTTTGCCGTAATGTGTTTTGGGGTTTGAAAGCCACTGGGACATCATGTTTAGAAAATAAACATCTCAGTTTCTCCGAAACACCCGCAACATACGGAATAACCACTGGTTTGGGTCTGGGTTTGGGGTCTTCATTTTCACCTGAAGGTTGCATGGAATCCTGTCTGTGTTTCCTGTCTGCTTTCAGGAAAGCCCAGTCAGGATAACCACACTGCTCCAGGGCCAGTCGTGTGTGTGATTTCTCTTTCTCCCTGGCTCCTGGGTTTGTAGGGACACTGTCTGCTCTGTGGTACAAAGTCCTGATCACTCCTAACTTGTGTTCCAGTGGATGGTGGGAGTCAAAACGCAAATATTGTTCTGTGTGGGTGGGCTTACGATATACGCCTCTAAACGGACTCTTTCATCTCTAAATTCCTTTGGAAAAATAAAACCCCACGTATTAGTCTAAAAACTCTACAGAAAACTAAAGATAAGGGAGGACTAGACCTTCCCAACTTCTATCACTACTTCATGGCCTACAGGCTACTGTACATCTCAAAATGGTTAAATCCTAGCCCACTAGATGAATCCTGAATCTGAAGCAGTCAGGTCATGGTGAACATCCCAAATTAGAAGACACAGTGGCTTTTGGATTTAGCCTTCCTCACTGATCTCACCAGCATGCTCAAAGAACTGAATTTGGAGCTTCAGGGAAAAAATGAAAAATTCATCCACCTGATCAGTTCTGTGAGCACCTTCAAAAGCAGGCTGCAAATTCTCACGAGTCGGCTGCAATGCTGAGACCTGCAAAACCTTCCCCACATGGAGGCAGAGCTATAGCGCCAAGGGAAAGAAGTAACACAGCTGAACAGCGCACACTATTCAATGCATGTTCAGCGCATCTCAGCAGAATTTGAGAGACGATTTACTGACTTTTCCTCCATCGAGCCTGTTACCAGCTACATGCGTTATCCTTTTTGAAATTTTGATGTGATGTCTGTGTTTCAGCTGGACAGCTCTGGTGTTGAAAATGAGGTTTTGACTCTGCAAAATGACATTGGGATCAAATCCAGAGCATCACCTGGCGTGGATGAAGAGTTCTGGAGTCTGCTGTCAGAGGAAAAGTATCCCAACATCCGAAGATGTGCTTTGAACTTGACTGCACTATTGGATCAACCTACCTGTGTGAGTCTGCTTTATCTCACATGAAAATCATCAAGTCCAAGAACAGATCGACAATGACTGATGATCATCTGGAGACCTGTCTGCGCCTCACAACCACCTCATACTGCCCACTTATGAGACCCTGGCCTCCTCCTCTCAGTGCCAGAAGTCCCACTAAGGTTGAGAACATTTATTTTTATATAGCTTGCATAAAAGGTTGTCTCCTCTACTTGTCACAATGTGTCTGTATGTTGTTTTTTTTATTACATTTTAGACCAGATTAGTGTGTTA
>NW_013953002.1:219129-221456 GCF_001266775.1 Austrofundulus limnaeus | reverse complement strand
TGTGTGTGTGTGTGTGTGTGTGTCTTGTCTTGTAGGTGGTGAACAGGTGGAACTCTCTGAATGGCCCTTTGAAGCCGGCAGTCTGGACCAGTGAGGGACAGAGCCCACACCTGCAGGTGACACACCATCCTGCTGCACAGAGCCAGCTGCCTAGTTTTGGTATTCAGGTTTTGTTGATGTTTGAAATACTTGTTGGACATTTGTGAATCAGCACTTTTGTAAGTTACTTTTTGTAAATAGTTAGTTGTAATGAGAGAGTTTTATATTGTTCAGTTCAGTTTTTTGTTCATTTCTGGATTTTTTTCATTGTGTGCCTTTCAAATATTGTTTTCTTTGACCTTGAAAAAAGGGTGGCACTCTTGTTTTAGCCATGTTGGCACTCGTTTTTTGTGTTGTTTTTCCCCTGTAGGGAGAGAAGAGAGGAGAGATCTTTCATTAAACAGAGACCAGTTCCCTGCTCCAAAGTTACTGTATGTGGTTGTCTTACTGGACAGGTTTACATCTCTCTTAGCTCGCACGTCACAGTGAGTACTAATTGAAGAAGGTAAAAAAAATATATCCTCTTTGTTCCATCACCAATTTTCTGTTTCTCTGTCAGGAGTTAAGTAAGGATTTTATCTTTTCTTTTTTTGTAAGTAAATATATGGTTAAGTAGACAAATTTGACAATACTTAATTAAATAAAACTAGCAACACATTACGTTCTGCTTTATTTACTTTAAAGAAGGGATGAGTAGGGAGATGAAAAATTATATTTTTTGATACTGAGACTGGACGAGTAGATCTCGGCAAACTGTCTACTTCAAAAGTAGATCATAGTTCAAAAAAGGTTGGGCACCCCTGATGTAAAGAGTTGAAATAGTCGTCTAGTGGTAATGAAGGCATGAATAAGAGGTTCAAGTTTTATGGGAAATATCAGATTTTGCTTTAGCAATTAGACATTGCTGATAAAAACAGGTTTTAACAACTGAAGATATGTTTCTGAATTTTAAAAACACTTCCTAAAAACAGCCCAAGATTCTTGACCACAGAGGAACAATAAGGAGCAGGTGGACCAAGAATCCCAGGAAAACTATCAAGAAGAGATGGCCATGTGATGTGAGTATCAGTCACCTGTGAACGATGGTCATGTGATGTGAGTATCAGTCACCTGTGAACGATGGTCATGTGATGTGAGTATCAGTCACCTGGAGGCAGGACATAAAAGCCTGAATTTTGCCTGAAACTCTCAGAATGAAGAAGTCTCTTGGAAGAGAGACGAAACGTTTCATTAAAGAAGAACCCGTCCAGAGGACCTATACAATTTTTTTCCTTTGATTTTTTACCTGGATTACTGAGATGCATCAGGACAAGAAGAGAAGGATTACCAAATAAAATAACTTCAGTATTGTCTTCATTCTATCATAATTTACCAGGATGTAAATGTTGGAGCACCCAGATACAAGCAAAGATTGATAAAGACTCAGAACAACAGGCAAAAGTTTAAATGATTTATTTATTTACTTAGTTACTCAAGGAGGTTTTAGCAAGGGAAAAATAACAAAAGCTGTCTCAACAGTACCCAAGGTAACTGAACGATTCAGTGAGGAACAGATCTCTCTCTGAAGCTTAAATACTCCAAGGCTCATCATCAGGAAAATGTGAGGGAAGTCTGCTCCACCCATACCAATCAGCAACTGCCAAGTGAGATCACAAACACACAAAGCATACTTCTCCACACATTCAAGGTCAGAAAATTCTGAAATAACCAGTCTTTGATGCCCTGGAGACATTCAAAAGGGGCTGCAGAGTGGCAGAGATATCGGAATCAAAAGGTTAATAAAATTGAATGTCATCAGCGTAGCAATGGGAAGATAGTATGTGCTTTTTAAATAATGGGCCTCATGCAAGAACATGTTCGTATTCTTATCCTAAATTTCTCTTTTGTTTGTACGAAGGGTAGTCAGATTCAACAAACTCTTCTATCTTCAGGAAAAGTGTGTAAATGAGCTGCGTAAATTCCACCTGTTCTATCCAGATGCTCGTGCACGCGAGAGGAGATTGGCATAATTACCACCCCAAAAGCACCATATAAGTATATGTTTCCTGCCTCAGATACCAGGAAGTGTCCATTGATGAAAATGACAGAGAAAACTAAAAAAGAAAAACTTTACGAAACTTTACTACTTCAATCTCTGGATTGAAGTCCTTCTGTCAGAGTTCCAGAAAAGAAAATCTGTCATTTTTAGCAGCGTCAGCCGTGGAATAAAAGGAGCTGCTAAAAGTTTAAACAACTGTGTTAAATCATTTTCATTTACTCAGAAGCCACACCGTCGCGCACCGAACCCC
>NW_013953002.1:205036-219119 GCF_001266775.1 Austrofundulus limnaeus | reverse complement strand
CCCCCCACCCCACACACACACACACCAATAAGCGTTTTAAAATGTTTTCAAAATAAGTCTGGCACTTTGGAGAAAATCCAGGACTTGCTGGAGGGATTATGTATCCCCTCTGGCCTGGGAACGTCTGGACTCGCTGGAGGGATTATGTATCCCCTCTGGCCTGGGAACGTCTCGGAGTCCCCCAGGACAAGCTGGAAAGTGTCACTGGGGAGAGGGATGTCTGGGTCACTCTGCTGCTGCCCCAGCAACCCGATCCTGGATAAGCGGCAGAAAACGGACGGACGGACAATTTATATTGTTGGTCAAAATTATTACATTTAAAGTTATAACTAATTTAAGCGGAATGGCCTATTGTCAAGATGATCAAAGAGTGTGATATATTTTCAACTCAAAATATCTTCAAACTAACAAAATATAAAGTTATTAGGGAGGAAAATCCATCTGGATAACAGCAGACTGATAAAACATACAACAGGTCTGGACCACACGTGAATTTTGTTCGTATCTGAAAAAAATCTTAGAATACGAAAACATTGGTGAATGCCACAAATTATCCTAAATCACTCGTACGCACAACTTAAGAACAAATCTGTACGTACCAACGGTTTTTGCATGAGGCCCATTGATCCCAAAGACAGCATGTACAAACAAAAAGGAACAGATCCTAAAGTAGACCCTTGAGGTACACCACAACAAATTGGAGTTGATGAAGAGTATTCCCCCAATTTTCTTAAAGTTTAAATAAAGTGTGTAGTAATTCATGACAAATGATAAAAGACAGACAAGGTTGACTCCAACAAATAATGTAAAGTTTAAAACACAATTTGTTGGCATCCAGAGCATGTGCTAGAATTGTATTTCATTGACTAAGCCACCATGTTTTTTAGCCCAATAGCTGTAAAATTGATGGAGTTATTGTTATTTTTCTGGTGGACTCCAAAAGTTGTGGATGTATTTTCAATTACTTCATTTTTACTTTAGTTTTATTAAAATAAATTCACTTGTTCATTTTGCCAACAGACAGGCACATGCACGTACAGAGAAGTTGTAAAAACTATTGACTCAAGCTGAGCTGTTTCAATCATTTAGTTTTATGGTGAACAGTTTCCATCTTGTTACATAACATTAAACTGTCGATAATAAGAACAGAGGTAGAACATTTTTACAAACTGTAACATTATACCTTTACATGTACTACAGACTTGTGAAGAGCAAATTCAGATTTGGTGACCAGGACATTAGATATGTCTTCAGGCTGTGTTGATACTGAGGAGCAGATGGTACACAGAGTTTGGGAAGATGCCTTTAAACACGTAACTCAATACAGTAAAAACACACACAGGCAGGGATATTGTCTGCAAAATGTCTGCAGGTCTTTGAAACATTACCACTCATCTGTTTAAAATAGTCTGGCATTACTGTCCCAGAGCAGTGGATTTCCTCACTTTGACAGCTAACCTGCTGCCTGCCAGATGTTTCAGGTTGGAACTGCCTGAAAAGCACAAATGATCCAATTTCACAACGACTGGATGAGACAATAGGAGCTGCTGCCTGTGCATAACATTATAGTAGGAGGTAAACCACAAATCAATACATGTCTGATTCCACTTCATTGTTTGTTGCTTCAAAGGGATAGTTCTGATCTTTTGAAGTGGAGTTCTGTGAAGAGGTTATGAGGAATTCTATCTTACCTATTGTAGCCTCTTTAATAGGCCCATTTAAGAAACAGAGTCTAATTCTAAATAGGTTAACAAGCAAATGGCTAGTCAGAGTGGTACCTCAGTCAAAATGAGCTGTTGTTGTCTTAAAATAACTTATATACCAAAATTTCATATAAATTAATATGAACTTATTTTATAAAGATTTACACCATCAATTTCACATTACACTAAACATCATATTAAACATTTATTTCACCATTATCTTTCATATCACCTTAGGAGATCCCTGTTCAATTTATGCTTGTATTAATCACAGAATTAAATGTAAATTAGTTAAAATTAATTAAATCCCTGTTAATGTTTTATTGTAAGAAAACATTAACAGGGATCCCTCCAAAATGACTCACAAAACCTGAGGCTATGAGGGTCATTCTGAGCCAGGAAGGCAACAGGAAAAATGAATAATTATAATTGAGTGTTTTCATTGATATCTAAGATTTTTTATTTGATTTGTTTTAGACAGAAACAATGGGCTTCATGCAAGAATATGTTCTTATTCTTATCCTAAATTTCTCTTACTTTTGTTCGTATGAACATGTCACGTCAGATTCAACAAACTCTTCTATCTTCAGGAAAAGTGTGTAGGTGAGCTGCGTAAATTCCACCTGTTCGTATCCAGCTGCTCATGCACGCGAGAGGAGATTAGCATAATTACCACCCCAAAAACACCATATAAGGCTATGTTTCCTGCCTCAGATACAAGGAAGTGTCCATTCATGAAAATGACAACGAAAATTAAAAAGAAGAACTTTACGAGTTCAGAGATTGAAGTCCGTCTGTCAGAGATCCAGAAAAGAAAACCTGTGATTTTTAGCAGGTCAGCTGTGGAATGAAAAGAGCTGCTAAAAGTATAATCAACTATTTCTTTCTGAAATAAGCATTTTAAAATGTTTTCAAAATATGTCTGGCACTTTGGAGAGAATCCATGACTTGCTAGAGGGATCATGTACCCCCTCTGGCCTGGGAACATCTCAGAGTCCCCCAGGACGAGCTGGAAGGTGTCGCTGGGGAGAGCGGGGTCTCCTGCTGCCCCCCACGACCCGATCCCGGATAAGCGGCAGAAAACGGACGGACGGACAATTTATATTGTTAGTCTAAATTATTACTTTTAAAATTATAACTCTAATTCAAACAGAATAGCCTATTGTCAACATAATCATGGAGTGTGATTTATTTTCAACTCAAAATATCTTCAAACTAACGAAAAATATAATTAGTGAAGAAAACCCGTCTGGATAACAGCAGACTGACTGCTGGTAAAATATAAGACAGGTCTGGACCACTCGTGAATTTTGTTCATTTCTGAAAAAAATCTTAGAATACGAAAACATTGGTGAATGTCACAAATTCTCCTAAATCACTCATACGCACAATTTAAGAACAAATCTGTGCGTACGAACGGTTCTTGCATGAGGCCGATTGTTTTTTAATTAATTTTAAGGCAGGGTTGGCAATCTTTACAGAAATAAATTTTAGGACTTTTCCACTTACATTCTTTTCTAAGTTAGAAGATATTTCACTCATCTGTAGAGCTTTCACAGTTAAAAGTTGAGGCCATTCAGAAAGTTACCTACAACAGGTAAGATAATACATCTTTATTACATCTCAATAGAACTTCATTTTAAATTATCTTATTTGTTTCTTTTAGTTTTGATGTTCAACGCTGCAACGCTCACGTGGGCAATGACAGTGATGCTACATTTACATCAAACGCGTTGCGTGCCTCCAAAAATCTCAAAATGCACGCATCTCGACGCTGGTGTCCAGTGAGGACAGACGCATTCGATGTGAAGGTAGACGTGCTTCTTTAGACACACTATAGGAGGAGACTTTTTAACAGTAGTTTCGATAACTTACCAAACATGCCGACTTCCTCACTAATCGTCCTCCAGGCAAAGTCTTTTTTATTTCTATCACAATAATCACTGGAATGATCATAAACGATAGGACTATCAGTTTTTCCTCCATTGTTTGTGTGATCCGATTTCCTGGGCTTCCAGTATTTTCAGCTCGTCACCAATATGTCACTGAGTGTGAGGATTTGTGTTTTGTGTGTGTTGTTCTTGTTGTCTTGTGCCTCCCTCTTGTGTACTCTTCATGACATTACCTCTTTACCTCATTTTCACCCTCCTCCAGATCTTTCCATTCACACTTGTCTGCACTTGTAATTAGCTCAGCTGTCTTCCATTTCCACTCATCTCTGTTTTGTATAAATCCTGCTCATTTTCTCTCCACCTTCATCCGTTCATTGTTCATTTCAGAACCTGCCCACAGAAAGCTTCTCAGCAGAAAAAGAAGTAAATGACTATTTAAGGTCAGGATATGAGCTTGACATTCTGAATCACTTTCCAAATCTGAGAAAAATGTACATGAAGTACAACACTCCAACTCTGTCCAGTGCACCAGTGGACCGGCTGTTCTGTTTAGGTGGACTGGTGCTTTCCCCGAAAAGGAACAGACTGTCTGATAGGAGGTTTGAAAAACTCCTGCTAATGCGATATAACCACTGTTTCACTCCAAAAGAATACAAAAAAACATATAGGGCTTCTATCAGAGAATCTATAAGATGAGACTATACTAACAGCCTRCATGTGTCATGTAACAGCACTTTGTTTTTGTAGACACGTTAATATTCCTCTCTGCGCTTTACAAACTGTTAAGAGATGGTGATTTAGAATGCAGTCAAGAGACTTTGATTTTATTTATTTTATTGCTGTATTTTATTTATCTATACTAATTATAGATAAAAGATTTGCTTTATTTTAAGTAACTGTATGTGAATGGTCAGAAATGTAAGTTTGCAGAGAAAAGATTTACTTTATTTTGTCAAAATGTCTTAAGGGTCAGAAATTTACAGAGAAAAGATTTGCTTTATTTTGTTACGTTGTCAGAAATTTTAGTTTACAGATAACAGATTTGTTTTATTTTACTAAAATATGAAAATAGGTTTAAATGTTTAATTGTTTTCTTCAAGTTAGTGACTGTTACACTTTGCTTGATGCATTGTTGATAAAGTTAAAAGATTGGAACTAATAAAATCAGTTTTGAAAAAGACTGTTTCATCAGATTTAGTTTTTTATGAAGAAATATGCAGAAGAACAGAATTAAGCCGAAAGCTCTATTGCTTCATAAAGTACTGTATTCCAGTTGTGCATTTTGCTTTTGAAAAGTAAACTGAAGTAACTAATTATTTTTGAAATTAAGTAATCAGTAAAGTAACCACATTACTTTCTCTGAGAACTAATCTGTAATCAGCAACTAATTACTATTTCCAAGTAACTTGACCGCCACAGGTTACTACAGTGAAATACATTACATTATCTTTGACATTGTTCAATATTTTTAATTATTAACATTACATTCATTATTTTGTATTATATTTTTATGTTTGTATGAAAAGTATTTTTTAGCTAAGAAGTTACACAGTACTATGTTGTTGTTTTTCCTAGCCTATTGCTACAATAGTCAGTGTATTTTTGCTTTTTGATAAACATTGCTAAAAGTAGTAAATTACAAATTGAAAGTTATGTAATCTTTATATGTTTATGTTTATTAAACATTTTTGTTGTCATGTAAAGCTTTTATTTGTTTTTTTTCTCCAGAAGTCTAAACCAACAAGGAAAGAGATGACGTTTACCAGCACTTGCTCTCAAACCATACCCAACATGTGCTCAGTTGGGACCCAGCTTTCCATTAAAACTCTTCAACCCCATGTTAAAAGTTTAGGTTAATGAAATATTGTACCTGCAATGTAGTGATTAATTTTTTTATTTTTTAAACTACATTTAGTCAAGTAATTCGTCATTGTTGATAGTGTTAATTTTATTTGTTCAAAAGTATACAGGTGACCCCAAAGTGTTTTGATTTTGGAACCAACACTTCAACAACTACATTTGGGCAAACACACACCTTATTGTCATCCACACCAGTAAAGCGACAACTGTTGTCTGTTATTGCTGAAGAACTGAAACCAATAAAGAGACCCCAGTGGGTGATGACACATTAGAGGGCAGCTCTCTTATGAATATACAAAGCCCACAATAGCCCACATATGACCCTGAAGACTCCATAAGTGCTTTGTCTGAGATGCCTGAACACAAGTAAGCAAAGTTGTTCTAGCAAATGTTTTCTAATGTATGAAATAATTGATTATTGTTACATTGTTTTTCAATATTTTATTTTGTTTCTTCTTTCTACTTTTTCTGTAGAATGGATTGTACAACACCAACACACAGAACAGCTACTTACATAATTTATGAAAAGTGACTTTTGGAACTTTTTGAGATGTGTCCTGTGTGTCAACAACACACAAAGCAATGGACCAGAACAATTGGAACTTTGTGTAGAGCAACTATGTGACAACACTGTGACTTCTTAAGAAAATGGAACAGTCAGCCACTACATGGAGGTACTCTGGCTGGGAATTTACAACAGTCAGTTGCTGTGTATGCAAATGGTGGCTCATTTACAAAAGTTTCAAAAGTAAATATTTTACATCAAATCCTTCACATTTGTTACAATATTAAATATGTGCATGATATAATGTATTTTTTTGTTTTCACAGATCTTCCACGCAATGCATTTTAAAATGTTTAACCACAACACCTACAGATGACATGCCAGACTTTATTGAGCCAGCTATTATTGACATAAGCAACGTAATAGTCAGGCCAGAGGTCTATTGCTCAAAAGTCAGATTTCTAAATTCAGGATATGAGCTGTAAGCTGAGCCAAAAATAAAATGGAGTGAATGGTGTCTGTCAGATGTATAGTTTAAGAGCTATGTTGATTTTAAATTCTCTTTTTTGCATTTGTGGAAATCCAGGTCGACAAAAAAATGGCACAATAAATATACATGTGACAAAATTTCAAGTGGATATCTTCAACTTGTGTTTACTATGCATGTTGAAGATTATAAATATACAAAGCTTTGAAAAAATATATAAATGGGGTGTACTGGGGAGTAGTTCCTGCGATTCAGTTTAGGCGAATTTTAGCATTTTTTGTGTTTACTCCAGCTATTATGCATTAAACATGATATAATCATAGGAATCATTTTTCAACAAATTACCTATGAAAAGACAAAAATAAAATGGGGTGAATGGTGTCTGTCAGATGTATAGTTTAGGAGCTATGTTGGTTCTCATTATTCACAATGGAAAATCCAGGTCGGCCATTAAAGATGGTCAATAAAAACATATGGGACAATAATTTGCTCTGGGGCCATCACAATCCATTTACTAGACAAATTAAAGTACAAGTGGCTATTTTACTGCATGCATTAGGTGAAGATGCACTTGAAGTGTACAACACACTAGAACTAGAGGAGGTTGGTGGACAAAGAACTGTTCAAACCATTTTAAAGGCATTTAAAACATACTGCCAGCCAAAGAAAAACACAGTATTTGAAAGACATCAGTTCTGGGCACATCCAATGACAGAATCAGCCACAATTGAGAAATATGTAACTGAACTGAGATAAAAAAGTAAAGATTGTGAATTTGGGGCAACAGAAAACGACATGATCCGAGATAAGATTGTATTCAGCATGAATGAGCAGCGTCTTAATGAACGACTGTTAAGAGAACCAAACTTCACACTGGAGAGAGTGATTGACACCTGCAGAGCAGCAGAGACAGCCAAATCACAAATACAAGCCATGAACGCAGCCACTCAAGATAAAACCATACACACGGTGCTTCAGACAAAACACAAAGGCCATTCATGGCCCAAGGGACGAAAACAGAAGCCCCAGGACACAAACAAGAAGTCAAAGAATACACATGCAGATAATGTAGAAGGATACATCAACCTAAACAGTGTCCTGCTTATGGAGTTGCATGTCGCAAGTGTGGAAAGATGAACCGTTTAGCAAAAATGTGTCAGTCAGACAAAATAACACACAAGAAAACTGTGCATGATCTGCAACCAGATATTGACTCTCTTTTTATTGGATCTGTGGATGTTCAGTGTCTAAAAACTAAAACAGACAAAGCCTGGTATGCAAACATACATGCAGGATGCATGCCCGTAGAATTCAAGTTGGACACAGGAGCGGAGGCTAACGTTCTACCACAATCGGTGTTCAAAATCCTGAAAAGAAAAGTCAAAGAAAAGAAAAGGATGAACTTACAAGTTCAACCAACAGAAACTGTATTAGTGGCCTACGGAGGAGTCAAGCTTAAGCCAGAGGGGACAATTTCTCTCAAATGTGCCACAGCCAAGTCACATGCAAATTTGCAGTTCCATGTCTCAAAACATTCACCCACTGCAATATTAAGCAGAGAAGCATGTGAGGAACTGGAACTTATTAAAAGAATGGATATTGACACATTGACAACTCAACTCCATACCCAACCACAAAAGAGGAACTGCTATCACAACATGCCAATATCTTTGAAGGATAGGAGAGTTCTCTGGAGAACATCACATCCATATTGATCATACAGTAACTCCTGTCATACATGGATGCAGGAAAATATCACTGGCAATCATGGATAGACTCAAAGATACACTGGAAGATCTACAGAAAGCAAATGTGATTGAAAAAGTAACAGAACCAACTGCATGGGTAAATAGTTTGGTAGTCACAGAGAAGAAAGACAAAAACAAATTGAGAGTTTGTTTGGACCGCACGGACCTGAACAAAGCCATCAAACGACAACACTTCTCCATTCCAACAGCAGATGAAGTGTTATGCAAACTGGATGGAAAGAACATATTTACTGTGCTAGATGAAAAGGGCAGCTTCTTGAAGAAATTTATAGTTATAAGAGGTTAGTACTGATGTTAAAAGCACAACACTATATTTTTAGGTTTTCTTTTTCATAATGTTGACAATGTTTAATCTATTATGTTTTGATTGATATAGATTAGTTACATGTCCAAATTACTGTATATAACAACACATAATCAACCGTTATGAGAACATTAGATGAGAATTTTGTATGAATGCCTGTGATTCAGCCGTAGGTCAGTAGGGGGGCGAACGCAGGCATTGAAGAAGATATATAAATTTATGAACTTCCTGGTTTTTCACCAGTGTTGGTTTCCTGTCAGCTCAAGTGACAATAAACCTCACTCAGATCCAGAATTCTGGTGTTATATGGTTTGATTCCTTCTACAAATCATTTTATTTAACAATGGTGTTTTTAATATCGACTTCAGTTTATCGAACACGAATTACTCACAGTTTTGGTGACCCCGACGTTTGCTGCAAGTCGAGACGAGGGCTGCCTCGTTCTCTTGGCTGCTCGGCCTGGCGGGTGGGAGGCCAGGTCGTCATAAGTTCTGGGTGCCAGATGACAGGTGAGCAAAATCATTTTTTGCTTTCCATTTTGATAAATAGACAGGACTGAAGGACGATCTGTTTTTCCACATGGCACATGGAGCTGGGGGTTAGAACAGCCCCGCTAAGTGTTAGCTTTGCTGAGCTAAGCCTGTGTGTCAGCTCAGCAAAGACAGTGTGTCATTCGGCGTAGTCATAACAAACATGGCTTGATGTGGACAGTAAAAGACGGTTTAAAAGCGTTTGAACATATCAGTCTGTGGGGGTTCAAAGCCATACAATAAATTGGGCCCTTTAGGTAGTGAAATATGTGTTTTTATATGTTTTTTGGTGCGTGTTGCGAGTAAAAATATTACCTCTTAGGCCGTTTTATGAGCTCTTTCTGAAAATCTAAGTGGGTCTTCTGCAAAAGACTGCACTAAACAGGTGGGGTACAACATTACAAATACATGGTGGCCGCATGGGCAGTTATATTATGCCCGTCAAAAGGAAAAATCCATGAATTGTAATTTGTGATTTCCTGGTGGGGATTTTCGCATGGTTTTAAAAATCCTTATTCAAAGGTGGGGTTATGTATGCGCGACATTGGAAATAAATCCAGGGGTCAAACTCTTTTTTTCTCTCTATCCTTGTTTGTGAGAGTGTGTGTGGTGGTTCTCCATTCAGCAGGTGTCCATTCACACGGATGTGTCATATATTGATTCAGAATAAAAGTATTCTGTTTTAAGAAGTCTGGCACTGAAGTAACCGCTGGTGGATTCTGTGGGACATCTGTGGGTGGGCATATACAGGTTTTGGGTTTTGTTTTTCTGTTTTAGTTTAGGGTAGCTACAGCCGGGAAATTGTACAAACAGCAGGAGGTACTGGGGTAGACAACTGCTGCTTAGGGTAGTCTACGTCGGGGTCATCGCCTGTTGGGCATTGCGCCAGATTTCCTGTGCTGGGGTTACGTGTATGAATTAAAAATATGTCTGATGAATAAATAAATTTATAAATTCTAAGATGGGTCTAAGGGGGTGGTCTTATATCGGACTTTTTAGGTTTATCTTGAAGATGTTGAATCTAAAACTTTAAGGATGGAAAAAGATGTTTTTGTTAAGATGTGCCAAGGTTGATTGCATGACGGAGACTTGTCACAGTTTGACCTAGCAGCGCCCTCACCTGCAGAATAGACAGAATTGTTTGTAAATTGGATGCGGTTTTTAGGAAGAAGGTTGATTGTTGAAAGGGCCTTGAATGACGAACTACTTAAATGACATCTGTGTCCGCAGACTAAGCTGTTAGAAAACACCTTGAAATATTGTTGTATAATAAGAATGTTATGTCCCTAAAGAGATGGAGAGTACAGAATAGCTGGAGAGTGGCTGAGGGTACGCACTCACGACAAAACATTTATGGCTGAATAAACCTTATCTATTTAATTACATTGAATGGTTTCAGACAGGGTTTGAAAACTGAAATAGCAATAATTCAGCAGTACCTGCAACTTTCTGGTGTCTTTAATTATTCTTCCTCATAATCTAGAGAAAAGAAACGATCGTGATAAAACTTGAACCTACCACCACATTGTGTTGGTTGTAAAACAAAAGAGGTCAGCAGGGAAATTTGATAATAGTTCTGAGTTAAATCTGGTTGTTAGTTTATATATGAAACTAGTCCTTAAACTTGGACTTTGAATTTATTAATCTCTTCCAGTGCGATAAAATTTTAAAGTCAATAATCTTTGGTGTAAAACAAGTTCAATCAAAAGGGCAATATTGAACTCTCTCCCTCTCAGCACCTAGGTGTTACAGATTAGTCAACAGCCTTTGTCTAGAAAAAAAAAGAAAATATATAAATGTACCAATATAATTTTCAGGTTGAAACCGTGTCAAAACTATATTTCAAGTTTAAGCTCCCAATCCTGGTCGAAATAGGTAAAACAAAAATATACGCTTGTTAGCAGGTTTATTGAAAAAAAATTTAACCCTCCAAAATGAATAGGTCTGGTGTAATTTTGAGTGCTGGTAAAAAGCAAGTGGTTACCATAGGCTGTCAGACAGACTGTGAGTTAAGTAGGGGGCTGGGGAGCGTGTCAACAAACAGTATGGCAGGTCTACATCAAGCTCAGTGTACTGATGTTCAGATGAAAGAGCTTATGGACAGAGTAAATCGGCTGGAGATAACTGTGAATAAACTAACTTAAGGGTTGACATCACAGCCTTTACAGGAAGAGGGGCACAATCATGTGAGAATGGGAAAAAAAACGTCTCCGATTAGGAAAAGTTGAGAGGAAAATTCACCGGGCGTCTATGACATGTTTCATTTGTGGGGATTTTGGCCATAGAGCTGTTGAGTGTCCAAATAACTGAGAAAGTCCATAGAGGCTTGAATTTAAAGAAATATTTTTTTGTTGCGTGATAAGAAAAACATGGATATGTTTCAGCCTGTATAGATGAATAATGAAAGGTAAATTGAGTTCCCCCCTCATCATAGCGTCTGGGACAAGAAAAGTAGCAATGGGAACATAAGCAGGGGTTTAATTTGGGCGTTATAAATTTTATTAGATGCTGGTGTATTAAACTGGTATGGTAGGAGGTTCCCAAATAGGGATTTAAATGTTGCCGTAGTCCACATGAGCAGAGTGAGTTTTTAAAGTTTGTAACATGATCTGTCAGAGCAGTGTAAAATATGGTTTTGTGGTATAGCTGGATACACATTAACATTACAGGCTGGTTATCTAGATGGAGGCCTCCGTTTTCAGTTGTCCCCCTCCTACAGTGCTGCTATTGCCAGTATCACTCCACCCCCTGTTAACAATAGGTGTTAATTAGGTGTCAACGATAGCCATGTGATGTGAGTATCAGTCACATGGAGGCAGTGCTTAAAAGCCTGAATTTTGCCTGAAACTCTCAGACTGAAGAAGTCTCTTGGAGGAGAGACGAAACATTTCATTAGAGAAGAACCCGTCCAGAAGACCTATACAATTTTTTTTCTTTCTTTTACAAGTATTAAATATCTCTAATAGACTGCTGCTTATACCCCTCCCTCCTCTTCTAACCCTTTCCTCTTTTCTATTCTGTAAACCCCACCTATCCCCACAAACTTGGCCTCTGTAGTTTTCTCTTCAAAGGCTGCCGTCATGCGGCTTCTGCCGACTACCTGCTGTGATGCAAGATTAAATGCATTAGCTTCCGCTGGTCCCCGCTGTGTTAAACCAAGCCAACTTCACCACACTTGGTTGGGTCACATCTGACGGGGGTAGTAGGAGCATGTTGCCCAGACAAACTCAGCAGGGCCAGCGAGATGAGTGAAGCAGAGATGGTGGGGGGCAGGGAGATTGAAGTGTGGATTTGGCAGACCAGTTGTGTCATGGTTTAGTAACTGCGGTAAAAAAAGCATGCTCTAGTTGTCTCAGCAGACGCACCTTAAATGATTTCACTCATGCTTATTTTGTCACTGTGGGTGAGGACTTTGGAGATGTTATTTGCTCCTGCGCTTTGTGAACAAAAAAAAAAAACTATGTTATTTAGCAGATGTTCCCAATAGGTTATTACCATCACACAGGCCTTGTTTTGTTTTAGACAACGTTTACGCTCAGGGTTTTGTAAAGGCCAAATCCTATATTATCTGTTCCCTTTATGTTTTTGGCTTCTAAACTCATGCAGTGCACGTTTACACCAAGAGAAAGGGTGTCCTTTTTGTGTTGTAAAGTTAAAGGCCAGGGCTGTCTTAGAAACAATGGTTATGAATTTATTTGTTGTGCTGCATAAAGAAACATATGAATACAACTTGCAAATGTAGTTTACTGTGTTGAAACACTTTTTATTGGCACAAAAACACAATATCTAGCTGTACTGATATTTGATATTTTTGTCAGTTAACATTAATATGCATATACAGTCATGAAAAAGTTTAGGCACCCTTGTTAATTTTCCTGATTTACCTTTATAAATCATTGATTGTTTGGATAAAAAAAAATCAGTTAAATATATCATATAGGGGACAAACACATATTTGAGAAGTGAAATTAAGTTTTTATGATTTACAGGAACATGACCTGTTAAGAAGATGGTTAATAGAGACAAGTTTCATCCTATAACCAGAGAACATTTTCTAACTTTTGACTGGTAAATATTCTTATTTTTATGACGAATGTGTTTTAGCCACTAAGCAGTGGTGGACAAAGTACTCAACTCTAGTACTTGAGTAAAAGTATTGATACTCATGGTCAAATCTACTCCACTACAAGTAAAAGTTACTCAGTCAAAAATCTACTCAAGTAAAAGTACTGAAGTACTTAATTTTCAAAATACTTAAGTATTCAGAAGTACATGTATTTTAAAGTACTTAAGCACAAAGTAAAAGTACAAATTACTTTTTTCTTTTTTTTGTCACTTCAGTAGAAAACGAAACTAAATATTAGTTTATTTATTTCTTCATCATCAGTGACTTTTTTAAGTGAAGAGAAAATAGAGAGAGAGAAAAACAGAGAGGGAAGTAATTAGAAAGATAGAAAGATTGAAATAGCGATTAGAAGTATATTAAATATACACCAACAAAACACAGGACCACACACCCAACATCTGTCTGCTCACCTGAAAAATAAATGGATAAATACATGGAGGGCATGTATAAATATATACACATATCCATACATATATAAAGATATACATACATACATGCCTACATTCATAAATATTGTCAGTATATACACACAGACATATATACACACTCAGTGACCAGTCAGAACCCCCCGGATCAGAACACCTGTCTGTGAGCAGTTGTGAACATGCGTGTATATACAAGATTTCTCCAATGGAATATTTAATAGTGAATGTGGAGGACAGGAGACCCAACCCCCAAGACACGAGGCAGACAGAGGGAAGACCAGAGTCCAAGGGCCTGAGAGGAATCCCGAGTGCAGAGCCCCAAGGGGCACCGGCACGGGAAGATCCGCTCACCCACCCCCCAGATCAGAACACCTGTCTGTGAGCAGTTGTGAACATGCATGTATATACAAGATTTCTCCAATGGAATATTTAATAGTGACTGTGGCGAACCAGAGACCCAACCCCCAAGACACGAGGCAGAC
>NW_013953002.1:201016-202698 GCF_001266775.1 Austrofundulus limnaeus | reverse complement strand
CCTGTCACTGTGAACATGAGTTGAGATCTTCTCCTCATTGGTCAGTCAGCATGAGGCGGGTCAGGTGACTGAGAGGGTTGCGTAATGTCAACATCGCTTTTGTGAAAATGGAGGACACTTCCCTCGATCTCAATGTAGTGGGTCATGTTTACCAGATTATAATCTGGTAAACATGACCCACTAAATTTTGTTTTCAATGCATCATGTGAAGGAGTGTTCTTGACAAGAGGACATAGTGTAATTGTAGTTCTATGAACATTTGAACATCAAAATACTCTTAGAATTTGAAGTATTGAGTATATTTACTATGTTTGCAATAATTTACTCTGTATTTACCAGACTATGGTAATCCTGTGGTCGTGATGATGGGGCCCTTGAATATTGTTGCCCAGGGTACAGCGAAGTGTTAATCCGGCCCTGCACACACGCATACTTATTTTTATTTTCGTTAACTAAAATTAGAACATGAATTGACTATACTTATTAAATCTGGAATGTATAATTACATAACACACCTATAGATTTGTACAGATAATGTGTTATTCATTGAAACATCTAATATATACTACATACTAGGTGGTCCAGCTGGAATAAAGGCTGGATTCTCTGACTCTGTGCCTTCCTTCTCTCCTTCAGTTTCTTTCCTCTGCACTGTCTTCTTTCTCTCGCTCTGACTCTGAAATCTTCTCTTCTTCACCACTTATGCTGACATGACTTTCCTCATCTTCTTCACCTGTTGCACTTTCAGTGAGCTTCTTCACCTGTGACCCTCCTGGTCTCTCTATCTTCCTTTCTCAAATCTTTCTCTTCATCCTTCTCATCCCTTGCTTTTTGCAAAAAATAAAAATAAATAAAATAATAACTGTCAATATCTCTACTTTTAAATTTCTTTTTCATTTTGGTCTGCAGTGTGCAAAGCATCAATATTTAAAAAAAATAGCATTATTATCATAGCTTCTCATATCATTATCATGTAGCTTATTTACTTTCTTGATCTGACAAAAAAAATGTAACGTGATTTAATTGTGCCTCATTGCCATGATGTTGATCAAATAAAGGCATCAGTGAAACTGCAGCCCCTAAAAAGCAAACCTGAAACCTTATTTTTATATCTAAATCTTTCATTAACTGTTACCATGCTTATTGTAAGCAAAACTATGGAAAAAAGCTAACGCTAAGTCACTGTCGTCATTACACCGTAAATGTCGGACACTTAGCAGATATTTCATTCATTGCAAACTTAAATTTACTGTTGTGTGTTAAAATATCACCAAGAGAAACTTACTTTAACTGCAGAAAGTTGGAAGCTCAGTGACTCCACTCTGCAGCAGACAGACTGCCTCGTCATGTGACACATGTTCTGCCTGCGGAGCGGCAGGCGGTGTTTGGAGCAGGACCATAACTAAGCTTTTCAGGGGTCTCAGATTATATTTAAAATTATTTATTTTTGGTACATAAATGTTTATTTTAAAGGTTGCAATGGGCTTTTGGATTAAGAAACAGTAATTACATATATTTTAGAAACATAAAAGTAGGGATGCACCTGCAGAGCAGCAGGTGGTGTTTGATGCAGGGCCGTAACTAAGCTTTTCAGGGGCCTCAAGTTATATTTAAAATTATATATTTTTGGTAAACAAATATTTATTTTAAAGGTTGTAATGGGCTTTTGGATTAAGAAACAG
>NW_013953002.1:197658-199764 GCF_001266775.1 Austrofundulus limnaeus | reverse complement strand
AGTACATCTGCAGCATCAAACGCTTCTTTCTTAAATTCGTCATCACTGAAAGATGTTTTCCGCAGTGTTTTTTTTTTTTTTTTTCGTGTTGAGGCAGGTACGGGGCTGCATTAGTAGCCTTACCTTAGCTTAGGAGTGGGAATCCATCTCATAGCGTCTGTGCATTGTTTTGAAAGAAATGCAGTTCCACATTATCCTTTTTTGGACAAGCCAAGGCAGCACTCGAATTACATATGAGTCCTCTTCACACTCCAGGTGAAAATAATGTTGTTGTTTTTTTGCTTGTTAGATGTCTTTCGTTCATTTTTATTTTCCGCTTCACTGCTTTGTTGTGAACACGTGACCCTAAAGTCTCGCGAGACCGTGTTTGGAGTGCTGTTTCACCGCACTCAAAACTCGCGAGACTACGTCTGTGAGCGGAGCTGACGAGCCGTCTCATCAGCTGTTAGAGGATGGTTGCGCTCCGTGAGCTACCAGGAACCGGCCGACGAGCTACCGATCGATCGCGATTGACTGGTTGGGCACCCCTGACTTAGTACATGTTTGATTGCTTTTTGAGATACGTCTATTTTGAAGTTGTAGCCCCCCCCCGGAGAAAAATCCACCAGCCACCAATGGGGTCTAATAAAGTCGAGCAGTACTGTAGGTTAAATTGGGCTCATCACTTTTCTCAAGCACATTTGTCCCATGCCTACAAACATAACACTAAAAGCTGACTTTTTCTCTGAAGCATTGGCAGCAGCTGTGTTGAAGCACTGTCTTCAGGATTCTAAGGAAAGCATGTAGTTCAGAGTGGTGACGTTCTAAAGAACAATGGAGGAACGTTGTTAATGTATAATTTTTATCCATTTTTACTGGACAAATTGACAAAGAATGCAAGAAAGGATGGGTGATATTTAAATGAAAAAATAGGTGATAATATTATAAAAGGGAGTGATGTGTTTCCAAAACAAAAAAAAAACTTCAAATATTTATTAACACCTAAACTGCAAACTTATGGCAGGTTTTGTTTATTAACAAATAGTAGACAATTAGCTCAAGTTTAGATTGAAACTTGAAACTTATCTGCATCATCAGGAAATGGGCTAGAGCCCAAAATTAGTTAACAAAAACAATTTCTGAGCAGTAATTTTATCAAAATAAAATAAATGATTTGTTGATTAGTCCTGCTTGTTTGTTGACCTGATAGTGGTACATGTCTCTGCTTTAATAACAGTTTTGCATGTGTATTAACTCATGGTTTCTGCAGTAAAAAAAAAGGCATACATGTACAGTGCAGCCCTTACCCTTGTAGGGGACATGCCCATTTCCCCTCACCTCATCTTGCCACTGATTGACTTTTGACCACCTGGGGTCAAAGCCCCCTCCTTTCACAGACTGAGCTCTTTTCAGCTCTCGTGCAGAGCCATCTAAAAAAAACAAGCCTTTTCGCTCTTTCCTTCCTCTGGGAAAGTTCTTGTTCTCAAGAAGTCTGTTGTTTTGCTGATAAAACAAGTCAAAACAAATGTTCTGTTTGTTTCAGCTGTTCCTTTCACATGGATAATTCAAATGTATAAAACCCTTTAAAATGTATGACTTTGTCTTTAATTTTCAAGGGCTCTTTAGTAATAGTTATTTTATAACTTTGCATTTGACATGATGTGTAGAAATGTTTGCAACCTATGATGTAGTGTTAACAGAATATGTTTCAACCAATGCTTATACTTTTATCTTTTTACGTCTTCTGTTTTTAATAAACATTACTTAATTGTTTTATTAGTTTAACAATGTTTATTAGTTTACTAATAGTAATTCATAGTTAATCATTAGTTAATTGCGATATTAGTCCAATGTTCTCTGAAGAGTTGAGTTAGTCTGCTCATAAGAGTTCATGTGTTGTTTTGATGTTGTGTAACCTTGGGTCCACACACACACACACACACACACACACACACACACACACATGCACGCATGCACACACACACAGAGTTCTCATGGGACTCTGCCATACACCTGCAAAAGATAACACACACACATACAATTCCTCCTGTTTCTTAAAAACTGTTTGTTGCTTCCTGTTAGTCAGTCGTCTGCTCATCTGTCCTCCCACGTCAGGACCCTGGGCGC
>NW_013953002.1:188507-197648 GCF_001266775.1 Austrofundulus limnaeus | reverse complement strand
ATTCTCAGGCCTGTGCAAGACCTGCTTTCAGGCAGTAATTCCTGTTTCTTCACTCGAGGTGTCCCCTACACATTTGATATAACGTTTCGAAATGTTTAGAACTTATGATGTAGTGTTAACAGAATATGTTTCAACCAATGCTTCATCAGTTTTTTAGTTTAACTATGTTTGTTAGTTTACTAATAGTAATTCATAGTTAACTGAGATATTAGTCTAATGTTCTCTGAAGAGTTGAGTTAGTCGGCTCGAGAGTTTGTGTGTCGTTATGATGTTTTTAGGCTTGGGTCACATCCACACAAAGACATATACTGTACACAGAGTTCTCATGGGACTCTGCCATACACCTGCAAAAGATAACACACACACATACAATTCCTCCTGTTTCTTAAAAACTGTTTGTTGCTTCCTGTTAGTCAGTCGTCTGCTCATCTGTCCTCCCACGTCAGGACCCTGGGCGCTGGCCGCCTCAGGCTTCTTTTCCTATACTGGAAATCAGTCATTTTCCCGGTTCACCTTGCAGCATAATTTCTCTTTTCTTACAAGGAAATAACTTTTTACAAGGAAATACCATCTTTTTGTGTCAGGCTGTTCTGCCTGAAACCTGAAACGAAACCAACATCGTTGCTGTGAGCTCCTTCCTGGACGACCTGAATCGGTGCTGCGCTGCTGGTCTCTCCGAGCCCAAGAAAGGGGTTCTAATCAGCACACTCGTCTGTTCCAGAGATTCCCCGGCCTATGTTAAACAACAAGCGTTTGCCAGAGCTACATCTGGTCTCTTGTGTGGAATGATTCCCCTGGCTACGGTAAAGCTGACGCTCACCTCGGTCCCAGACCTAAAGCTCACAGAGAACAAAACTTAGAGACAAATTGCTTAAAGAAACAATAACGTTTTAGTGAGAGCCCATTTTATTGTTCATTGTATGTAACCACAAATATTAATCATTTATTAATCTCTTTTAATAAAAGTCACTTTAATTGGCCAAAATGGCCAAAATAAACCTGAACGACTTTGTCTGTTTCTGTATGTGTTTGATTGATTCACTTTTGTTCCAACAATTCCATTACCGAGCCAGGAAGGGAAACTCTCAATTAAAAATCATATTCATGGTTTTTAACAGGGGGTTTTCACTACACCCTTATGTAGCAAACCCATATCTAACCATTGGGGACAACATAATCATGTTAGTTCTTACTCAGGCCACAAGACATGGCTGCAGTTCCTTTGTTTTTTTCCATGCTGTTTGGTGCTGGAGGACACATTATGAATATAAAGCTGCTTACATAATTCAACAAGAGTTTCTGCTTTGTTAGAATCATTTTTTACTGTCACAGTGATGCCATGTTTTCATTGTTCAAAGGATTATTGTTTGAAACAGTCTTCAGTTGGTAGAATGTGGCTGTAGTGTGATCTCCATCACACTAGATCTGTCTATACACTATACACACTATACGAGTTCAAGCCATTTGAAGGGTTTGCCTGATCTTTTTTTTCACTTCTACAAATTGGTGAGTCAGCCAGGAGCCCTGAGGTGGCTGTGATGGCACTGTATCCTTCAGCCACTGAGTGTTGTGGACTAGTCAGGTTCGCCCATCCTCAACCATATGATTTTCTGAGATGGGAGGCTGATACACAACAGGTTCATGATCACTGCGTCCAGATGAACAAGTAACTCTGACTTCATTAAAAACAATTGTTTTTTTCCCAGTATATGGTTAAAATAAAAATAAATCTGACAGAATGTGGATGGTCTTTGCAGGCAAAGTCTTCGTACACATGCTCCCCATTATAAGTGATTACTTTTAGAGATATTTACATGTACATAAAACTTCTGCCTCAAGGTTGTGCCAATTTATTATCATGTTGACAGTGTATTGGGGTCCTAAGAGTGAGAGAAATAGGTGGCTGTGTACTCATAACATGGCTCCTGTGGGCACTGGTTTTGCTTGGTTGTCAAGGGTTTGATATAAATTAGTATCACAAGAGCTTGTCAGTCATTAAGCTTATTTAAATGGAACAAATATACTACTTACTGTTAGTTTATCATTGTGTGCACCACACTGAACACAGAGCAAATAAAGCAAAGGTAAAAGTTGTCTGAGGATCTAAGAAAGATTATAGATTTCTTTATCCAACCTAATTATAGTGAAGAAATTTAAGGGGTTTAGGTTATATACTGATTTTAATTACATACACATGGTATATAGTCTTATGATAGAAGAAATGTAAAGATTGTTAAATGTGACTGTTTTGCTTAACTTGTTGATTTTATATAAATAGAAACATGCCTGAAAACAAATTCAACACATACTGAACTTTTAAATCTTCATTAGGCTAGATTATGATTTGTCTGGAGCCATGGCTCCGAGCAGCTTTAGGGACCCCTTCCCGATGACGTAATCAAATAGGCAGAGCCGTGTCTTGGAGTGCTGTGTTAAATTCAACAGCCAATATGCCACGTCATTAATGACGTACTTCCGGTAAAATTTTTTGCCATGCTCCTCCCTTCCACTACCTGCTTACTGCCTATGGTGAGCTGCTAGGACTAGTCCGTGAAAAAGTCACAAAAGTTAAAGCATCTGTGATCTACTGGTATAAAACGTCAGTTCTGTTGTGTGTCGATGTGTCCACTAACCAGCAGTACGATTGAGTAGTTAGTTTTTCTCCTTTTTCCTTTAGATGAGGAGGTGACAGCAGTGGATCATAGCATTACAAGGAAAACTTATCTTTAAAAGCTCACGCTTGTGTTTGTAATCAGCATTTCTAACCTGAGGATATTCAAGAGTCAGCATCAGAACTGAGAAGATGGAGGTTACAAAAGGGAAATGTACATTTATCCCCTTTTACTGCCAAGATGAGAGAGGAAAGATCTCCTCCACACGGCAGATAGCAGGAAGCTAGCAGGAAGCTAACACAGCAGCCGGTACAAAGGTAGGTGGGTGTGCGCACGCGCGTTTGTGTTATATGAAATGTTTTTATGCGACTTTGTCATGAGTTTTATGCAAAAGTAAAACCTTGTTAGAGTGTATATTACAGTGTAGACTAAAGCTGAGTGACGAGCGCGCCACCCCTCCCCCGAGCACCGAGAGCAGCAGAACCTCCTCCTGATAATCATTACGTTTTCAGTTCACTAAACTCGGGGAAAACGATCTAAACCATACAAGTAGCCCATTAATTTAAAGCCCAGACTCTCTTTCCAACAATATGTGTCACAGCTCTGTGTGAAAAATTCACAGAACAAGCAGCCAAGGAATAGTGAAAAAGGCTAAATTCTGGAACCATAAACACGAACGTCTTTCCTTTGTTTTCATGGCTTTAATCCACTATGGAGTGATTTTTTTCCCACTTGGCTGGACCTGTACGTCTCCTGTGTTAATGTTGGTACATGTAATATGCTAATTCTGTACTGTGGAGATCATTAAGAGTCATTGTCGGGTGAAAAAATCTTTTGCTAACACTGTGTTGACTGTGAACCAGAAGTGCTGGGAGTGGCATCCAGTGCTGGGCTGGATGTCCGTGGCATATAGGGTATTGTTTTCCTGGTTTTCGGTCTGAATGCTTGGTCAATAAACAGGCCTTCAGCAGAGCACTCTGGGTTTTGAATGATCTCTTTATTATTCTTTTCCATGCATTGGTCCGTATGGTTCAAGCACACAAACTGGAAAACAAACACGCTTAATATTTTCTTTCAATAGTAAAAAGATAAGCAGAAAAAAGCCAAACTAAGAATCACAGAAGTGCACATGGAAAAAACACAAAGAGCTTGATCTGATGAATCAAAAGCTGTTTGACCTGTCATGTCAGCTGTTTTTTTTTATATTGCTATTGTAGAACCAAACTAACTAATTTATTCATGTCTGTATATGAAAATTCAAAAAATTGGTTGTTTAAGCGTTTAGTGATCACAAGACATCTTAAAGATGTAAACAGCCCTAAACTAACAGGCAGAACAAACGTAACTGGAATGTCATGCATATCAGTCATTTTAATACTCACCCCCTCAGCTCTGACAGGACAGCTAGTCAACCTGAAAAGTGAAAACAACTCTGGGCTGCATGAGGCTGCTGTTGACAGCCAATTTATGAAAAGATAATTATGTTTCTGACAGCATGCAGCTGGTGTACTTACTTAGGCCTCTACAAAAAAAATGCAAAACACAAAGATTTGTTGAATAGTTGTTGATTTTATTGTCAAACAAATAAAATGTTTGGCATCTGAGTACGATTTAAAAGATAAAAGTTTAATTTACCATTTTCTGGTCAAACTATAAGTAAATCACTAAGATTTGACCAGTGTATTTCCCTTTAAATTTGGGTACAAAGGTTCACAAAAAGTAACCTAAATTAAAAATAATCCCAATGTCTAATTTTTCAGTGTTTCTAATCAGTTAATTTGTTGCAGCCCACACTGCCCCCACGGCCAACTCTCTCTCTGTTGACCAACTCTTTCCAGTGTGAAGTGGTTGCTTGTAAAACTACACTTTCCAAGTAGCTTCCCCCACTCTGCCGGTCGCAGAGCACCCTTTGTGAGTTGAGGAAACAAAGGCACCATTGCTCGACCCTCAGATTTTTTGGGAGCCGTCTGTCAGTCAAACCCATTGTTGACATGTGCGGCGCTCCGAGGACAAAAACACTTTTTGTATGAGGGAGAAAACCAAGGCACACCCTTGTCCTCTCATTTCTCTCCCTCTTATCTGTTTCTCTGTCAGATTTCTTTGCAGTTCTGTCTTTTGTTGTATCCTTTATCTTTCTTTTTTTCAATAAAAAGGCAGTGTAACTGCTGAATGAAGGACTTTGCTGAAATTTGTTGTAACAGCTGAAACTGAGTTGTTAAAGCTGAAAAAGCAGAATATTAGCTTAAAGTAACAAATGTATCAGCTAGTTAAAACATTAGAGCAAAAGTTCACTTAAGCTAAAGGAGGCTAAAAGTTTGTTATTAAATAAATATAACAAAATAGCAGTGGTGGGCGCCAGTCCGCTAAAGCGAAAATCTGCTAATTGCGGACCTAAATATGTCATTTGTGCTTTAGCGGTCTTACTAATTTTTATAATTCATAAGCGAATTTGCGCTTTCTAAAATTAAAATGCAGGACCGCTAATAACTACCAGTTATCACAATCTTGAAAACCAGAAAGTATCATTTGAAAAGGAACGTTATCTGACATTACAGTAAAGAAATTCCCTTAAAGATTTTATAATTGACAATAAATAAATAAAAGATTGAGTGGCTTTTTTTTCTCAACACAACAGCGCTGAGGTAGGCTTTGAGAGGGAAGAGGGAGGCATTAATAATTTATGACATGCTGAATCTTCATCCATCAACCCATTGTCTCACGTCACGTTGTATTGAAGCAAGCAACACATGGCACAGTTTAAATTCAGGCTCTTATTTTGAAATGGTGGGTTCCACTTGGTCCTTTACCCAGAATGCATCGCTTCAGCTCTCCAGGAAACAGTTTAAAATGACCAATATATGCAGTCTTACCGAAGCTATAAACAAAAGAAAAATAAATGACCATGAAGCAGCAAAACTTTCAGTCCACAACAACTTTTTATTTTAAATTAACACCATGAATCAAATATCTGTTTGTATAAATGACTTCCTGAAACCGCTACAAAATGCAAGTTGGGTTGAGAGTAACCCATTCTGCAGCAAGATGTCAGTGCTGTGAAAGAATGGCTTATGTTATTACTGCTAATATAGCGCTGCCCACCACTGCATAATAGCTGTAAAAGTTATCAGAACTGTAGCTAAAAGCATCATAAAATATTTAAAATGGGGCAAACAGATTTCAAAGACAAAGTTTTATAAATAATTGGAATTAATCTCAATGTGTTTTTATTAGGATAACATTTGTTACCCAAAAGCTTAATATTTAAAAACATATAAAAGTTACAAACACTTGTAATTTTCAGCAGGAAATCTTAATAAATTACTCTTTTGAAGAGCTAGCAAATGATTCATTTGGTTCCTGGCTTCAGATTCTTTGTATCGCTACATTTCTGTCTCCGCTGCAGTGGGTCAAGACAAATAACGGGGTTTGTTTGAAGGCCACAGACAGTCTGCATGACTAGGCATCACAATCTTGCTCTTTGACCTCGATGACATCATATGACAGGCTCTTGTGCGTATTTTGCAAACTGAGGAGGTCAAGATTATTCAAAGTAGTTTCAAACAAGTAAAGAGTGAGTGTCAAGGAGTGAGGGGCTCTGACAATTATGTGCTTGCTCTGAGAGGCTGAGCTCTGTGTGTCTGTGTGGTCAGTGTAACAGAACTTTTATCAGTGAGACTGCCTATGAGAAAAAATGCATATTGCTATGCATGTGTTTGACTTTTAATCTCTTTAAATAGTCTACATTTATCAATTCATGTCAAGACTGAAGTCTTACAGTGGCTCTTTGTCGTCTTTTCTGTTGGCAGAAATTGTTTATTAGGGATTCTTGCATAATTCTAGTGATAGCTCCTGTTAACATTTGAGCTCTCTTGGCCAGTGTGAGATCCTGACAATAAGGTTGCCTTGAGTAAAAATACCACAAATTCACTGAATTAAAAACAAAATTTCAAGAACATATCAGATAATATATTTTTAATTTATTTACGAGAAAAATATAACCATAGCTTCAATCACATATTGTTTTAATTAATATCTTTTGACTACAGTAGCATATTTATTAGGCGTCCAAGCCCACGGAGCAGGGGAACGCAGCTGCAAGGCAGCAGAGTTTTGATGTCTCAAGTGGAGCATGGAAACCTATTGTATCTGTTCTGTTTTTAGGGGTCCAAGCCTGCGGAACAGTAGCCTGGTAAAAACCAGACCCTTGTCCTTCACTTTGCTTCATACGAGGGTCTGGACTCGCTGCTATAGAGAAGCGATTCTTGCTGGAGGCGGGGCCTCCGCTGAAGTGTGTCTATGTGTGTATGTCGCTGTGAAGGAGGCTAAGCTAAGAAGCTAACCGGAAATCTCGTGCCCTGTAAACAACCCTACTGAGAGGAGAAAAGTACCAAGCCGAAGGAGATGGCTGTAAATGAGAGCTGCGGCTTTGTCATACAATTTTAATTTGGAAGCCTTATCAACATGGACTGGCTTCATTCACTTCCTCCACTGCCATTACTAACTAACTAGCTCACACTGCGCAGAAAATCGACGTCGTTCAAAACTGTTGTTTTTTTTCACAAAAATGGCTTCCTTTACTCCTCTCTCAAACCAACATTCCTCTCTATCGAGGATGAGAACATCTTCTTCCCTGAAACAGTGACTGCTGGCCTTAGATGAGGGTAACCTGCAGAGTCCTGGCCTGTAGATGTTGCTTGTCTGTGCTGGCTCATTCTTTTGAGCGCTGTGTGTGAAGTCATCATAAGGATAGCAAGATGGATGTGTGTCTCCTTTTTCTCTCTGTGTTGCTGTTTTTGCATCAAAAAAGCTAGGAACATAGTCATTTTATGTAACAAAATATATTAATCTTATTAATATACAAAAGGAATTTTTACTGTGTTATGTGTACTTTTAAACTTCAATTTTTGTCATAAAAACATTTCACTGCAAGTTGAACTTTTTGTATGTGATAAATTTATTTGATTTGATMGCTCCCATTTTTATCTTCTGTTGCTAACATATTTTATGAAGGCAATGCATTCCACATACAGAAAAAGCTATTGAACACATATAATTTTGCATTTTAGGTAAAAATTATTTTTATCAAAACCATAAATGTAATTTGACACTTTTTTATTGTTTATCAAGGAGTAATAAAGTACATAAATTCTTACATTCAATGTTGTCAGTACATCATCATGTCACTTTCCAATTAGTGTTTTCCGGAGAAGCAAAAGTGGCTGAATTTGTGCTTTGCTAACACCATCTCTGAAGTCTTTGTGTGAAAGATGATGAGGTGTGTTTGGGAGTACTTCCGTCATTGAAGCCCTGGAGTTAGAGTTGAAATGATGCTCTGCCTTGTGGCGTTTGAAATTTATCTGGCTTAGACGTTTGGGTTCCAGGTTCTTTGCTGTCCCACAGACCTGTGACATACAATATTAGTTACAGTTCCAAAGTAGAATGTGACTGATCATTTAATTATGATTTAAGTTCTGATTTGACATGTGGAAATCAATAGGCTAATTGGTAATGAAAAATCAAAACAATTACATTTTTTTGCCTTTTTTGTACATTTCAAACTAACAGTCAAGCACAAAAAATCAATTTATTTAAAATAATTTCACATCTGTACAGTGAGTGTGAGTATATCGTAGTTGTTCAATGAAAAAATACTTTACTGATCACAAAGGTAAATTATATAATATAATAGTAGTTCAAATGCAAGTATTTTAATGTAGCTATGCTCCCCAGTGTAGGTAAGGATATAGAGTGTGTAAATAAATAACGCACCATTGTGACACATTTGTTTGAAGACGTGGTTCTGCAGCTTTGTCATTCTGAGTGTCTTGCACTGGGTCAGACTCTGGCTTTTACATGTAAGGCTGGATTGACAAGTCTACAGTTGTTGACATCTGTACTAGAACTAATACTTTTGTGTTTAAGCAAGTAATTCATGACATCCTTTAATGACCTAGGTTTTCATGACATGCTTTTCATCAGCAGATAGAATGACTGAAGTCAGAACAAGATTTGCTCACAACAGTCATTCTTAGATATCACTTGTGTTTATCTTTGTGTTTTCCATAGACCTTGCATCGAATCCTGCTAAGATGGCATAATGGTGTTTGTTAATATATATATACATGAGGCCTCTCGAGACACAGTGTTCAACAGAGTTCAACAGTAGTGTGGAGAGACAGTGACATAGAGAAGCAGAGGCACAGAGACAGGCCAGGTTGTTCTCTGTGTTTCCTGCTGTTGCAATAAAACTCAGCTGATCATCTCACGGAGTATCTTCATTCTTGGACCACGTATTTCTCTCTGTTGTTAGATAAATAATCCAGTTAACAGTTGGCATTGTCGCAGTGACCACTAGGAGATCGACGAACCAAGGCCACATGGTGGACTGATATGAGTGAGCAAGGACTGGACTGCTCAGGACCGTGACTCCAGCTGGATGAAAATAACCTTTTTATGGTAAATTGTTTTAACAACAGAGATTCGCTGGTGATGATTGTGATGGATGATCTTGAATAAGCAGAGAACATTG
>NW_013953002.1:185292-187718 GCF_001266775.1 Austrofundulus limnaeus | reverse complement strand
GTTCCTGCAGCCCGAGGAGGGGCTTAGAGGTTCAGCAGACTGTTGGCTCTTAATGGCTTTTTGGAAAAGTCCTGTGCTGACCACTCTGTGAGATATGTGGATAACTTTGACCTCTTCCTGGAAAGAAAACATCTCTTCAAGTCTGATGGAATGACTCTGAATCAAACTGGAGTACAGCTTCTGGTTTCCAACAAGAAGTATTCCCTGAACAAAGTTCCAGCTGGAAACAAACAGGAAAAACCACAACAGCTGACGTCTGAAGGACAGCTGGAGAAAGCTGAGATATCAGTGGAACACAGTGTGCCAGTTACTGATAAGGAGACTGCTTCAGAATCAGAACCAGAGAGAGAGGAGTTACTTCAACCTGCAGAATCAGCATCACAAACAGAGGATCTCTTGGACTCTGAAACCCCAACAGGACAGCAAGTGGAAAGCCCCCTCCTGGATTTTACTAACAACATGAAAGAACCTGGCGAGATTAATATCAAACAAAGACCATGTCCAAATCCACGTAACCCTCCTTTTCCAGCCCCTCYCACTAAACCAAGATCTACAAAGATTCACAGAGCCCCACCACCACCTCTGACCCTTCCACACAACAAAACAGACAATCCTGTTTGTGTTCATGACGATCCAAAGACTTTTGTGTGATAACTATGTTTTGGGGTTAGTTCTTACTGTGGGAGGAATAAAAATTGAATCACTGTGGTTGGGATGTTAGAAAATTACATATACAGTACTTAGGTTTATGTTGACATGTTTTTTTAAAAAATACATTAAAGAGTGTTTTTTGATCATTTAATTGGTGATTTAATGATCAGATGGGGGAGTGTAATAGAACTAATACTTTTATGTTTAAGCAAGTAATTCATGACATCCTTTAATGACCTAGGTTTTCATGACATTCTGTTCATCAGCAGATAGAATGATTGAAGTCAGAACAAGATTTGCTAACAACAGTCATTCTTAGATATCACTTGTGTTTATCTTTGTGTTTTCCATTGACCTTGCATCGAATCCTGCTAAGATGGCATAATGGTGTTTGTTAATATATATATGAGGCCTCTCGAGACACAGTGTTCAACAGTGTTCAACAGTGTTCAGCAGAGTTCAACAGCAGTGTGGAGAGACAGTGACAGAGAGAAGCAGAGGCACAGAGACAGGCCAGGTTGTTCTCTGTGTTTCCTGCTGTTGCAATAAAACTCAGCTGATCATCTCACGGAGTACCTTCATTCTTGGACCACGTATTTCTGTCTTTGTTAAATAAATATTTACCATAACAACATCCTTATACTTTCTTGCCATCTGCCATCACTAATATGCACCTTCATATACATTCATTTTTGTACTGTACTTTACGGTGTATACATGTATATAAATAAGCATATGTGTTTATGTGTATGTGTACAGTATATGTGCATTGGTACATTACTATGTATCACATGTGTATATTGTGGGGTTTTGTTTGTTATCTTTTATTAATCTTTCATTATTCTTCTCAGCCTCTCTTAATTAAGCTGCAGTAATGTACAAATTTTCAGACTGTGGGATCATAAAGTTTTATCTTATCTTATTTTATCTTAAAAACAGTTTTTAGTCGGTAGGTAACTGTTTTTGCTATGAAACTACAAACATGGCAGAACGGGGTGGAATCGAACGCTCAGGGACCTGGAGGGGGCGGGGTGTGAAATATCTCACTTGTATTTAAAGAGACCGCACCAAAACAGCTTGCTCTGAGGCGCAACTCAGAACAGGGGTAAACCAAGGAAAGCAATGAGTCTGTGGAGCAACAAAAACGAGGAATTAAGACCAAAGCGTAACAGTTTTATTTTAAATAGACCATAAGTGAATGATTTAGACGTGAAAAAGAAGGATTTAAAAGCATGATATGATACCTTTAAATATATGTCCAGAATGTTGTTATTGAACAGATCTGTCCTACTCTGTGTGAGTGACTAAACTCTCCTCCTGAGAGACTGCTGTATTAGTGCATCGCTGCGCGCGCAGGTCTTTCTGTGAGATTCACTGAGTTCTTCTAATTAAACCACATTAACTCTAACAGAACATTTGTTTGCCCCATATTAAAGCAAAGATGATTCTCTGTTTAACACCCCAGTCAAAAACATTATATACAGTATGTGAGATTCACTGTTTGAGTTCTTCTAATTAAACCACATTAACTCTAACAGAACATTTGTTTGTCCCATATTAAAGCAAAGATGATTCTTTGTTTAACACCCCAGTCAAAAACATTATATACATATTAAAAAATAAAAACAACTTGCCATGTTCTCTAGAAGAAAGAGTTTTAAATCTTATTTTAATTTATCATAAAGATCCACAAATTTCATTCACAATTATATATATAAAACAACAAAGTTCTTGATGTGCTGAACTTGTTTATACTGTATTTAGGACCATAGTGT
>NW_013953002.1:182644-184818 GCF_001266775.1 Austrofundulus limnaeus | reverse complement strand
TATATATACCCTTGTGAATGATCACAGTCCTCCTAGCATATACTGTACAATATTACTTTGTTTTTTGCCGGGGTACTGGATCTTTGGGGTGAACCAGTCTTTGTCATAATGTATATTTGGGTTTGAAAGCCACTGGGACATCATGTTTAGAGAATAAACATCTCAGTTTCCCTGAAACTCCTGCCACATACGGAATGACGACTGGTTTGTGTCTGGGTTTAGTTTCTTCGTTTTCACCTGGTTGTTGGCTTGAATCCTGTTTGGGTTTTTTGTTTGCTTTCAGACCGCACTGCTCCAGGGCCTTTGTTGTGTGTGTGTTTTCTCCTTCTCCTTGGCTCCTGTGTTTGTGGGGACCCTGTCTGCTTTGTGGTACAGAGTCCTGATGACTTCTAACTTGTGTTCCAGTGGATGATGGGAATCAAAACGCAAATACTGGTCAGTATGGGTGGATTTGCGGTACACGTCCATTTCCAACCGTCCTCCATCAAAAACTGAGACATCACAGTCCAGGAATGCCATCCTCCCATTTTTTACGTCTTCTCGTCTGAACTTTATAGATGGCAGGTGGAGGCAGTGCTTATAAGGCTGAGTTCACCTGAAACTCCTCAGACTGAAAAAGTCTCTCGGAGAAAAGACAAAACTTTTCATTAAAGAAGAACCCGACCAGAGGACTTACTTATTTTTCTTTTTGAACTTACAGTTACTGCACACTTTATGCCTATGAGTGTGAGTAAATATGCTGATTTTTTCCTCATAAATGAAAAACAAACAGCAATGCCGATAGTATCTTTATGGCACAAAATAAAAGTCAGACAACTACATTTAGAAAAACACATTAACCTAAAAAAAACACTTTAAAGTCCAAACGTAATGGGAACAGCTCTCCTGTAGCTGCCCAGGCACTGGCTTTTTTGACCCGGATAGCGAGGCAGCCAGTTCCGATTGATGCCAGAGAAGGTGGAGAAGCGTTCTGGGGGCTCAGTTGGTCACATGTGACTCTGAACAAAAAACCGATAAGCCTCAAATACAGTCAACGTTAATTACTAATTACAATAAATACAGAGCTGGGGGTGTTGTTTTTATCCTGGATCGCTAACTAACGATAGCCACTATCTGCTAAGTAGTTAGCATTGGAAATGAACATGAACACAGGACATTTCGGTACATACTTTAAAAAGAAAAAGTACAGTTTCACAAGCGAGATGTGTCCTACAAATTACATTCAATTATCTCATTAAATGCATGAGGCACTCACCATCTGCAGATATCTCTAAAGTTTGTGAAGAGTCCAGAATACAGTAGAATACATCAATACAGAATACAGCACAGTTCACAGCGCAAGCAATTTCTGGTTAGCCTCTGAGCTTAGTCTCCTTCACATTGGAGCTGTCGCACAGCATACGTCACGGCCATTAAAATTATTGGCAATTAGGTAAATCAGATCCATTCATTTTAAACTTCAACAGTGATGTAGTATACTGTATTAGAAAGTTTTAAGTTTGTGTCCCACATTTTAAAATCATTATGGGAAAGGGGGCGCTATAAACCACCAAAAAATTACATTAAAATGACTTATCTAATATTCATGAAATTTGGCACGGACCTTAAGACCCTTACCCTGAGCCTAAACTTCAGAGATCGTTATGCACAAATAAAGTGGGCGTGGACTATACTGTCCTAAATTAAAAATTTTTACTAAATCAGTAATGGAGCCTAAACTTTCAGAGATTTTAAGAGGTTTTTCACAGCAAATATAAAGCACACTAACTTCTATATAATATTAAAAACTGCATGAGGAGGCGCTCGTGTAATGTGTAAAAGATTTTGATCTGTAGCTCCTGTATTCTTATCCCAATCAGCAAAAACGTTGTGGTCCCTTAATCCTTCATTTGTACTGCATTTTTGATTAAATGAATATTTGTTTAAAAAATGCATAGTTGTTCATGCAAATTGGCATAATATGCTAAACCTTTAAACCTCCTCCAAAGGCACAACTTCAGTAGGCATGAAACTTAAACTTATGTACCACCTAGAGTAGTGGTTCTCAAAACGATATACGGGAAATGTAGTTTGGTTTTTCTATGATCGACATACAGTATTAATTTATACACAAAGGTATTGGTTAGCATGAATAAAAAATGACAATTTTTTTACATATGTTAAAACATATATAT
>NW_013953002.1:180342-182096 GCF_001266775.1 Austrofundulus limnaeus | reverse complement strand
CCTCTCTGCCTGACCTCTCTGGTCCTCCCGTTACGGATTCTGGTTCTACTTCTGTCTTTTAATGTGTTGGATAAAACAAAGTCCTCCTGGAAAAGTAAGACATATAACCTTAAAGAAAGAAAACCTTCTCTCACCATCAAGCCAAACCTGACCACTTGTCTCCTCTCACAGGTTCTGAAGCTGATCCAGATCTCACTGTAAATAAACTCACTTACCTTAATTCTGTCTCCTGAGTATTTGTTCCTCTTTCCTGCCTAACTGTGACATTGCCTCTGATTTCATGATAGTGTGTTCCAGCCAACAACTAAAATGTCACAAGGCAGCTCAAAGAGTGAACAATCTCAGTCTTTTCAGATTAAAGTCCAACTTATTGATGCCCATGAGAACCAGTTATATCGGATTCTCCAACAGCAACATGCATCCGGAAATCAAGTAGATCTACTCCATCAAGAAATTCAAAGTTTACATGCTAAGACCAATGTGCTGTTGCCATCTCCCACAGCGCCACCTACCACCATAAATCCTGGGTCTCAGTCTCAACCTGGCCTGGCTCACCGTGAACCCGATAACCGCCTTTCTGAGTTTTTGGAGTTTCTGATTTTTTTGAAGAGACTGGATGGAACGAGTTGGCATTAAAATGTACCTTCATCAACTCTCTCTCAGAACAAATGAAGGATCAGTTGGCTTCAAGAGATGAACCAGCTAGTTTAGACGAGTTAATCAGTCTTACCATACGCATTGACAACCGTTTATTGGGAAGAACGAGAGAGCGGCTGCTCACACCACGTCAACCCCATAGCCCTGTGTTTTTCAACCTCCTGATGCATCTGTTTGTGAAATAGCTCCTGTGGAATCTGTACCAGAACCTATGCAGATTGGGAGAACCAGATTGTCCCCGGAAGAACGACAGTGTCGCTTCGAGGCCCGTGAGTGTTTCTATTGTGGAAAGAAGGGACATTTTGTGGCTGCGTGTCCTCTGCGGGGAAACAGACGCGCCCGTCGGTAGACCAGAGGATACCGACGAGCTCATCCATCGATCCCTCTGACTCCCGTTTATCCCTGCCAGCCACTCTCACTCACAACCATAATAAGCTCTCCATCTCTGCTCTCATTGACTCTGGAGCAGAACAGAATCTCATCACCACTGATCTGGTTCAGTATCTTAAATTACCTACCATCATCCTTGATCCACCACTCTCTGTGACTGGAGTCACGGGCCACAACCTCGCCCGGATCACTCACAAGACCACTCCTCTCCATTTTGTCATCTCTGAGAACCATCATGAGTTCGGTGAGTTTTTTGTTTTCGATTCTTCATCATCGCAGTTTATCTTGGGTTTTCCTTGGTTACAAATGCACAACCCCATACTCAATTGGCAAGAGAGAAGAGTGGAGGAATGGAGCCCCTTTTGTTTAAAGAACTGTTTACATGCCGCCATGATTGGCTCCTCTCCTTCACCTAAGGCTCCAGAACCTGTTGATTTATCTAATGTTCCCAGTGTTTATCATGACTTAAGACAGGTTTTTAGTAAACAAACAGCATTATCCTTGCCACCACACAGACCTTACGACTGTGTTATAGATCTTCTCCTGGGCGCTCCATTACCATCTAGTCAACTCTATAACTTATCAGGACCAGAAAGAGAGGCTATGAAGAAATACATTGAAAAATACATTGAAGAGTCGCTGACCTCAGGCATAATTCTTTTTTTTCCTCTCTCTGATGGCCTCCCTTCTCCCCCTATAGCCATCCT
>NW_013953002.1:176772-178057 GCF_001266775.1 Austrofundulus limnaeus | reverse complement strand
GTCCCAGCCCGGGCCGCACCAGTCCGATCAACCAGCCCCCCACCCCAGCAAAGCCACACCCCGGACCACCCACACACCCCGCCAACGGCCAGGAGCCCACCCCCAACCGACCACGCCCCAGGCCCCGGCAGCAACCCCAGCCAGCGGGCCAACCACAGCAACCAGGAGCCAGACTCCGGGAGCCCGAACGGCCCCAGGGAAGCCGGAGCGCCAGCCCCGTCTCCAGAGCCTCCCCAAGCACCACGTCCGCCCGCAGTCCAGGCCCCACCAGACAGTCAGCCCCCACCCCCCAGGTCCCCATTCCCAGACGGCCAACGGGGAACGGGGGAGTAAAAAAAAAAAAAAAAGAAGACCTCAGGCATCATTCGCCCTTCATCCTCTCCTGTTGGGGCTGGGTTTTTCTTTGTTGAAAAAAAGGACAAATCTCTCAGACCATGTATAGATTACAGAGGCTTAAAACAGATCACCATCAAGAATAAATATCCTTTACCCCTTATAGATTCCATCCATGAACAACTTCACTCGGCCAAAGTTTTTTCCAAACTCGATCTCAGAAACGCCTACCACTTGGTTCGCATTAGAAAAGGAGACGAGTGGAAAACTGCATTTAAGACACCCCTCGGCCATTTTGAATATTTAGTTATGCCATTCGGTCTCACTAATGCCCCAGCAGTGTTTCAGGCTCTCATTAATGATGTGCTGAGAGATTTTTTGAACYTCTTCGTTTTTGTGTACCTGGATGACATTTTGATTTATTCAATAAACCAGGAGCAACAGGTACATGCACTGTACAGATGTGAAATTATTTTAAATAAATTGATTTTTGTGCTTGGCTGTTAGTTTGAAATGTACAAAAAGCAAATAAAATGTAATTGTTTTGATTTTTCATTACRAATTAGCCTATTGATTTCCAAATGTCAAATCAGAATTTAAATCATAATTAAATGATCAGTCACATTCTACTTTGGAACTGTAACTAATATTGTATGTCACAGGTCTGTGGGACAGCAAAGAACCTGGAACCCAAACGTCTAAGCCAGATAAATTGCAAACGCCACAAGGCAGAGCATCATTTCAACTCTAATGCTACGTTCACACCAAACGCGTTTTGAGCGGCCAAAAAGCGCAAAACGTCTCTCACTGGACGCTCTATGTACAGACTGAAGAATGCACTAGTGTTCAGACCAGAACAAGCAGCCGCAGCAGCGAGGTGTGGGAGGAGCGTGTCCTCGGCGGGTGAAATAAAGATAAAGTAAAAGAAAATGGCTTTGATTTTTTTACTAAA
>NW_013953002.1:173642-175814 GCF_001266775.1 Austrofundulus limnaeus | reverse complement strand
CTAGCAAAGTGTTGTTTTTGTTTAGCTGTTAAATCTCAATATTCAAATATAATTTGAGGTTTCCTCTTTATAAGGACATCAAAAATTCCTCATTAAAATGTCATAAAATTAGGATTCAGACCAAATATTTATGTATTATTGTAACCAACAAGACAAATTAAGTCATATACATGTAAGTACTATTATTGCTTTTTTTTTCATTGTAGTTGAGATTTTATCTTCAAATTATGAAGTAGAGGGTTATTTAACATGTCACATCTTCTTCATAAAACATTTAATTTACAAAAGAAAATATGGGGATTGTGATGTGAAGATGGTCTAAAGTTTTTTTTTCATAGTCATTAATTTGTTTGAGGTTCAGTTTCTAGTTTGTGTTCTATTTGCTTTTCTAGAGTTGTTATAACCTTCAGTTTACCTGCACACGCAAGTCTAAAGATTATTCCCTTAATTTTTACTCACTCCTCCGTCTTTGGGATTAGGACCTCCTCACACACTGACAGGGTTCACCTGAACAGCTGATGGATGGGTCTGCTTGAGTGAGGATAGAAGAGTTAGCTTAGTTCTGGCTGCAAAGATCTGGAGGGAACACCCCTATTTCATTTGAGTTATAAATCTCCTGAGTAGCCGAGCTGAAAAGATACAATTCAAAATCCCTTCATTCACTGCAGTCCTCTTCTTTTAAAGCGTGCACTTGTTACCAACTGAGTATAAATTTAGTAATTAGGATGTAAATTACTGGGATGTTGTTTATAAAATATCTAATCTCACTGAGGTAATCTATAAGTTCAATCATTAATTGATTACATGAACTCAGAACATTATCTATTTATCACACATGAGAAGAAATATAAAAAAATACAGTTCTATTAACAGTTCCCATCTGATGAAGAAAGCTGTTTTGCTGTGACTCCTCTTTCCTCTGCTTCACAGAAAAGGTGGAAATCACCATGGCAACCAGCTGAAAGGAAAATATTGTTAAGCATGTTCGTTCTCTATTTTGTGTGCTTGAACCATACGGAGATAAATGCATGGAAAATGATTATTAAAAAGATCGTACAACACCCAGAGCTGCTCGGACTGAAGGCGTTCAGGCCCTGAAAGTCCGGAGGACAGTTAAATATAACAGAGAGCTTCAAGGCATGACTCCGCCTATTTCATTACATCATCAGGAAGGGGGGTAAACAGCATGAGTCATGCCTCCAGACAATTAAAATAATCTACTCTAATGAAGATCAACAGTTTAGTTATGTGTTGAGTCTGTGTTCATGCATGTACTTATAAAATCATCAATTTAAGTAAAACTGTCATATTTAACAATTATTACAGTTTCATCTAATCGCAAGACCGTGTGTAGTGTAATTAAAATCAGTATATAACGTAACCCCAATAAATTTCTTCACAGCAATTTAGCTAATTTTGTTGTGGACTTGTTTGCTTGGTAACTAGTTTTGGCAGCATGGAGTCTGTGTTTTGTTAATCATATTCTAAATGTTTGGATCATATATCTCTTCTTGTTCACGCCCAGACTCATAACTAGATGTCAGGTTTTATTTAGCTGCTGCATTCACTAAAAAAATGAGACAAAAAGGTTTTCTTTTTATATTTGAAAACTCAAACCTTAAAATTTTAAACTTAAACACTTTGCTAATTAAAGTGTCCTTTCATGGATGTAATAAAGATATTAAACCACACAGCTTTTTGGTTCATTGGCATGGTTGACTCGACAAAAATAACACGTCTTTGTCCAGTGTGTTCCTGGAACAGTCTGAACCCAATCAGGCAATTTGGGAAGTTCATTTTTGGAGTCCATAAACACAACATGCTCATTAAATCATGCAATGCAAACATGGAAACAGCTTTCCAAAGCCACTCAGTGCACTGTCATCTGTCAGCTATTGTTCTCTTCCTAATCCCACCATTGACCGTGAGGTTAATTTCCACTACTTGGTACTCTGATCAGCAAGCCCAAATTAGCCGAGGGCAATTAAAGCACCCAGAAAATGGTTAATTAATTGACCTTGGTGGTCATTAAACAATTTGTGGACACAATACGGGATCAATGGTCACCAGCATGTTCACAACAGATGGGCTGTGACCACTTAAGAGGAAATTGTAACTGGGTGACAACAGAGATGAGCTGATATGCTTTATTTCCCGATGGATATACAGTTG
>NW_013953002.1:169990-172694 GCF_001266775.1 Austrofundulus limnaeus | reverse complement strand
TATTTATTGAATGTTGCATTTTAGCTTATTTGTTGGTTAAGACTTGCAGGATGACTAATGTCAGGTTTATTTCTATTTTCTTGTGTTTAAGGGTAATTTGTTAAATATTCACTCCTCTAGTTGAGATGAGTTTTGTTTTAGTCTTCTTGTGCAGCTGTAATGATGGAAATTCATCTCTTAGTTTTTACTAAATGTAAAAAAAAAAATTCATAATTAAAATACACTCCAGCTCATGTGAGGATCTGTGTCTTGTGCCATGCCTCCCCCTGGTGTCCATGTCTTTCATGCCCAACTTATTCCTCAGTCTTTTCTGGTTCTTTCTAGGTCTTTATTCTCACACCTCTCTCCACTTTCCACTCATCCTCTGACTAAATTACTGGCTCTCTTTCTCCACTTTTTCACGAGTTCATTGTTTGCTCACGTTCATGTTCGCCTTGTGTACTCCAGTGCTCATCTCTTTTAATCCAATTGAGCATGCCTGCCGGTCTGCCTGCATTTTGGGTCCACCACACCACCAAACCATAACAGCTCAGGGGTCAGATTTTTAAAAGATTGTGTGGAAACCATACTAAAAATGAACGTATTGCCAAAAGGTGAAAATGGCGTACGCCAAAAAAAAATTCCGATTTATAAAACAGTGTGTACGCACGTTTCTGCGCACCTTCCCTTTATAGATCACACCTTCACCTCAGAGTTTGCGCACAAGGTCCCGCCTCAGGTTCTACCCTCTACACACCCACATTCCACCATAAACAGTCAATGCAAAGTACCTCATGAATGTTGAGGTGTATTTAAATCAGTCAGCTGATCAATGCCAACAAAAGCGATTTGGCTCAGACACGCTCCGTCGTGCGTCAGGAGGATGACAGGTGCTGACTGGCAACTGCTCACGTGAACAGAATGTCTGTAACTGACACAGATTTTCCCTCATTTTGCAGGTTTACAGACGTTCAGAGCAATCTAATGATTTTTATCAAAAACTCAGCTTCAAATTAATTTTCTCTCAGAGCCTGCAGGATGATAAAAACAATAAATAAAATTAAATAAGTCAGATAAAATTAGAAATAAGTTCACCACTCCTCGCCCCCGTCCTCCCCCTTTTGCCTGCTAGAATGGATTTTTGAGGCTCATTACACAGGTAAATGACCAAGGGGTTGACATGTATGCAAATGGCAAGTTTTAACTTAGAGAATGAGCGCTCTGAAGCAACGGTGACTGAAAGAGTCAAAACAAAAAAGAGAGCAGTAAAAACCTCACTGAACAAGTTACAGCTGGATGTAAGTTTTTTTTAATCAGATCCACAAAAGATTTTTGTTTGTTATCCCTGGAAGAAGTTCTAAATAAGTAAAAGCAGACCGGGCTCTTCTGGATGCGTTCAGATGAGGGCCCGCTATCTCCACCTCGCCTCAAGTGTGGTAGAGAGTCGGCTCCCTACTGCCTCCGAACCGGTTCTGTCTCATTAGCTCAAGTGTGAGGATCTCGGAGAAGAATGTGCACGAAATGTGAGATCGCACAATAAATCCAGTGATAAATGTAGAAGTCTGAGCAAAAGGAGTCATTCTGTGGAAGATGGACTGAACACAGTTGAAACTGCATCACCATTGACTTTCTGAAACTTCTGATTTCAGAATAAAATCCACGTGTATCATGTTTGTACGAGTATGTTGTCAGCTGCATGTTTCCATCTGCTTCCTATCATAATGATGATGCATTTTGACAGCATTTATGTATAAATATACCCATATAATTATTAATATAGCAAACATTTTGACAAAATTGCACTTTCTTTAGGGATTTATTTTGTAAATACTGAAGTTGTGCTCGTTCTTCTTCCAGTGCAGTGTGATTTTTGTAAATTGACTCCAGAGCAGCACCTGCATCGGGTAAAAGATGAATCTAATTTTGGCGGATCTCAGTCCACACGCTGCTCTGCACCATCATGAGGAGTCAGTGTAAATACTGTCACTAATGGTTAAATATTTAGTGCAAAGGTTGGACCAGAGCAGAACAGCATAGTGTAAATTGAAGATTAAGTTCTATCTCCCTCTGGGCCCGACAAGGTCCAGACTTACTCTGGGCCCCGGCCCGGGCCAGGGGCGTGCCGCCCTCCCAGCCCCCCCCGAAGCTCCGCCCCTGGTGCCCTATCAAATGGGCAGATACTGCCACTTAGTAAATAAACCAAGAAAAGGAAAAATAAGCTTTCTCCTTCAAAACTTTACATGTGAAACAAGTTTATTAAAAAGTGCAGTTTGTAAAACGGAGAGACTAAATGTTACTAAGGGGCTGTGACAAACAAAACTGAAACACATAACAGGATAGCAGTCAGAGCCACAACTTCAGACAATTCATGAAAATTGGATGGAAGACTGAATCAGTTTAGAGACTTTATGTGAATAAATAAAACTGATAAACAAAATGTTAACACTGAAAAAGAAATGGTAAATTAAAGTTAATTATATATATTATAAATGTAAATATGATTATATTTTATGGGGTTGTACATGGCTCATAGAAATTGTGCATTTGTTTCAATAAATGCATCACCTTGGTAATGATGTCATATCTGTTATTGTCTGTGTTAAAACTCTTCCATACAAACACAAACACATCCTCCTCTCTGTGGCAGCACCAACCAGATGCCTCTTCAGCTTTCAAGCTGATGGAGTGTGTGTGTGTGTGTGTGTGTGTGTGTGTGTGTGTGTGT
>NW_013953002.1:163100-169093 GCF_001266775.1 Austrofundulus limnaeus | reverse complement strand
GCTAAATCAGCACCGCTGTGTTCCACAACCCGTCACCTCTCTGTCAGCGAGCAGCGTGTCGGGTCGATTACGTCATACTCTGAAGCGGTCAAATTATCGTACATTTTGGGATTTTTGGGATTATTGATCGTACATCGTACAGAGGGCAAAATTATCGTACAAATACGATAATTATCGTACACCTGGCAACACTGCTTGGGCCCGAGCCATACCATTATGTGGAAGTAGCTCCATTACACTCCGGAAATGAAGGGGGCGCTATAACCATGATCACTTACAATTTTTTTTATTAAACAACTATTACAAGGCAGTTATAAACATACATTTGAACAAAAGCCAGGGGATACATTTACATAAAGACATTAAATAAGGTGCATAACTCAATAGTTTTTACAGCTTTCTTATTATTAGACTCAGAGATGCTTATGATATATTGTTCAGATTTCTTTTTGAACACTAGAAAAGAAGGAGTGGAGTGACTGAACTTTGATTTGTGTATATGGTATTTACCTAAGAGTAATATTAAATTTATGACATACATTTGTCTTCCTTTTTTACTATTTACATCATGAAGACCAAACAAAACATTAAACCAGCTAAAAGAGAAAACAGAGTCAATCTTCACTTGGATATACTGACTTACTTCTCTCCAGAAGGTGGCAGTATACTGACAGTTCCAGAACAGATGAATCACAGATTCAGGTTCAGACCCACACAGAGAACAGCTCACACACATGTCCTTTTTAAATTTTAACATGTACTGCTTGGCAGGGTAATATCTATGAAGTAATTTGTATGATACTTCCCTTACTTTGTTTAAAAGTAAGTATTTGTAAGGCAGGTTCCACACACTGACCCAATTTATATCATTTACAACGTTAGACCAGTGATGAACAACATAGGGAATACTAGTAATGTCTCCTTGAAGTAATGACCTGATGTTGYCATTATTATTCCTTGATTTGACAGAAAAGCATAACCTACCTACTGAAGTTGTTAAGATATCAAATGATGGAACACAGATTGGTTTCTCAGCATTCTTTAACAGTGTTAGAATACCAGAAGGAATAGCATCCATAACTATTGCAAATTCTTTTGGGGTTACAGGAATATCAAATGTTTGGAGAAATTCAAAATAGTTAAGCAGATTCCCATTTTCATKAAGTAGCTGAGTTACCAAAATCATGTTATTATCAAGCCAGGAGTTAAAAAATAGATCTGTTTTTGTATCAAATGTGCTGGTTGTTCCAAATAAAACATCTATGCGGAGAAAAGTTATGTTTATAAATTAGAGACCATGCCAGMAGCATTTGTTTATGAAAATTTGATAATTTGACAGGGAGTTTTTCTATTCCAAAATCACACATAAGTACATACTCAAGACCACCAATAGAGAATATGTACTTAGGTATAAAATTCCATACTGATGTAGGGTTACGCAAAAACTGTTTCATCCAGTTGATCTTAAATGTAAAATTCAGGGTAGAAAAGTCAAGAAAATTAAGGCCTCCAGAAGTATAGTTGTTCATAATAACAGATTTTCTTACATAGTGCGTTTTGTTTTTCCATATAAAATTAAACAGTCAATAACAGTGCAGATTGGTTTATCAACAGACAGAGGAATGGCTGCATAGATGAGACGAGATAGACCTTCTGCCTTTGTTAAAAGTACTCGACCCTTCAGTGATAGATCTCTTTGAAGCCACCGGTTCAGTTGTTTTTTTTACATTTTTCAATAGGCAGGTTAAATTTTTCAGAGCATATATCTTTCTGGTTTTTCATTATTATTATTCCAAGGTAAGTAAGTTTGTTTTTGATTGGTATATTATGAATCATTGTTTCATTGCATTCTTCAATAGGAAACAGCTCACATTTCTTCAAGTTAAGACAGAGCCCAGAGGCAGATGAAAACAGGTCTATTGTTTGGATAACAATGGGAACTTGAAGGGCATTTTTTAAAAATAATGTAGTGTCGTCTGCTAATTGACTGATTGTAATTACTTTATCTGCTATAAAGATGCCCTTCGTTGGTTTACTTGAAGACAGGTGAGGCTCCACCTTCCCTGACGCTATATGTTCATACACCTGCAAAATGGAGGAAAATCCATGTACTGTATTTCACAGGCGATCTGTACAGACTGACACGTATGAGTGTGCTGGGTGGTCGGCTGCACAAACAGACAATATGAGAAGATAGAAGCTGTGTGCAAAGGATGAATAAATACGGAGAGGCTGGGCAACCCTGACGGATTCCACGCTGCAAATCAAATCTTAGTGAAGTCCCGTTTTTTAGTTTGATGGAACTGTTGCCCCTGGAGTACAAGGTTTTGATAGCTTTACAGAAGAACTCACCAAAACCAAATCGCTCAATTGCTTGAAACATGAATTTATGCTCTATGGTGTCAAATGCTTTATAAAAATCAAGAAAAAAGATAAAACTGTCATCGGGACATAAAAATAATCAATAACATCTAAAACAAGTCTAATATTATTAGAGATATGTCTGTTTTTCATGAAACCAGATTGAGTTTCATCTATAATTGGGTCCAAAACATTTTTAAGAATTTTGGCAAGAATGGAAGCAAATATTTTATAGTCGGTATTGAGCAAAGGAATTGGTCGCCAATTATCAATAAATAGGAGGTCTTTTTTAGGTTTGGGGATCTGTGTCATCAGTCCTTGTGTTAGAGTGGGAGGTAAAGTTCCTTGTTCTATGCTTTCTAAAATTACCTCAAGTAACAAGGGAGACAGGTCATTTATAAATATTTGCTAAAATTCTGCAGGTAGGCCATCAACCCCAGGAGATTTATTAGCTTTGAGATGATCAATAGCAGAGGAGACCTCCTGTATTGTTATAGTATCATCACATTTCTCCTTTTCATTATCAGTAATTTGATTAACGTTACATAGAGAGTTGAAAAAATGCGTTGCTGAATGATGACAGTATTTGGATTCATAAAGCTTACTATAAAAGTTGGAGCAAAATTGTGCAATTTTTTGAAAGTCATCTGTCAAAACCCCATTAATATTAAGTTGTTGAATCAAATTAAGCTTACCATTATGTTTTTCTAAATTAAAAAATAAGCTGAGTTTTGTTCTCCAGCTTCAATCCACTTCTTTCTTGATCTTATAAATGCACCTTTAGCTTTTTGYAAATAAATTTCATTCAATTTAATTTGCTCTGAGGTCAAGTCTAACCGTTCCTTTTCAGACAACTCAGTAGCGTTCTTCTGGGACAATAAAACTATATTAGAAATCACACGCTCTTCTTCCTGTCTCCTACGTTTAGTGACGTTACTGCCGTAAGTTCTCAAAAATTGGGCAGCTTTATATTTAAAAAGTTCCCAAATTTTGCTATAAGCATTCTCAGAGCATGCTTTATTCCAAAATTATGTTATTATCTTTTTAAGCCAGATTTAGCTGACGCATGTTCCAACAATGAGCAATTCAATTTCCAGTAAGCACCTCTGCACGGCTTTGAATACGAATATAACGGGATAAAACCGAAACTACACTGTGGTCTGTTAAAGGTGTTGTAAGAATTTTTGCAGATATTTTATCGATGTTCAAATTATTGGAAGCCAACCAAAAGTCTAGTCGAGGTTTTCTAGTGTTGCTTCTGTTACACCAGGTATCTGCAGTAGTGTTAAGATTTTGTTGTCTCCATACATCTATTAAGTTAAATTTTTGCATTAAAAGTTTTAAATTTACATTAACTGCATTAGGGTTGCGTGGAGGCTAGGGTTGGGCATAATCGTATCATGTGCAATTAATCGTCAGAAGAACATTAGTCGATTAATTTTTGGCACTTGACGATTAATATGATTAATGCCACCAGGAGAGATTTCTCCAGTCAATCCGCTCGGTGCTCCTCTCCGCTTCAAATATGACGAACATTAAAAAAAAGATTCTGTAATTTATTTATCCATCAACACAATTTAAAAATTTATGTATAGCCTGTCTGTAATTTTGACACAATTTGGAACAGATTTTTATGAAGAGCAATCTTTCCCACTAAATTGGTCCTGTGACTAAGACATAAGGGTGTCCAGGGACTCCAGGGCATTAATCGTCAAATTAATCGTTATCGGCTAAATACCACAATAAATCGTGATTAATTTTTTTGCCAATGTTGCCCAACCCTAGTGGAGGCCAACAGTCCATGTTGTTTGTGATCAAGTATCATGTAATCTCCACCTATTACAATGCCGGAAATAGGAAAGTTATTGGAGGCACCTTGAATATGATTCTCCAATGTATTCAATAAAAGATTGTTATCATTSTGAGAATTATATCCATAAATATTAACAATTACCATTACAAAGTTTTCAATAGAAACCACTTGAAGGATGAAGTGACCTAAGGGATCACATTTAGTTAAAAGTATGTTCCCTGAAAAGTTGTGTTTTAGAGTAGAAACACCTGCAGCACGTTCCGAACCATGAGCCTGCCATATTTCATGTCCCCACTGAGATCTCCAGAACTGGCCATCATTTGGTACAACTTAAAGAATACTAACCTCCTCATTAGGAGCTGACCCATTTTAGGTTCAATAAAAAATGTTTAGTGAAACATATTAAGAGTTATAAAAGTAGAGAGGTAAATAAAACACTATAAGGCTACTCATGATTTATGACACAGCTATCTAGACCACCATATAAAAATGACCAGAAAATTAACTGTAACAGGAGCTACTTACGCATAACAACACTTCAGTATTATGAAATATTTAGAACACACAGTAAAACTACTGTAGTTTATCATGTCTCATCTTTATAGCAGAGCCAATCTTGCAGACTTGAGATGCATTGATCTTTAGGCAGGTGGAATCAGTTCAGTCCCTTCAACAAAGGCTCTTCCTCCGACATAGTATGCAGATTTTCCTTGTTCACGGGCTTTAGCCACCAGTGGCCACAGCTGCCTCCGTCTCTCTCTGGTGGCCTGTGACAGGTCCTCAGCAAAACGTAGGTTCTTGTTCTGCAGATAAGACGACTTCTTCGCAGCTTTCCAAACTTTKTCGCGAAAGACTCGGGATGTAAACTGCATTATGATTCCTCGTGGCTTGGAGACATATTTTTTTTCACTTGACTGAGTCGCTGAACTGTATCAATAACATCTGGAAACTTTGTCTTTGCAGGATCTCCTTACATATATTTATCACCTCAGTACGGACATCTTGCTCCTTGCCCTCAGGCACACCATGCAGGCGCAGGTTCCAGCGACGCGTGGAGTTCTCCAGTTCAATGACCCGTTGATCAACGGTGTGAAGTTTTATTTCTGTCTCACGAGCCTTCACATCTACTTTTTTAACTTTCTCCTTTACCTCCCGAATGTCAGAACATACGAAGTCTACTGTTTTCTTTAGACCCTCAATCTTCATCGTGTTGTCAGAAATCAGCTTTTCCATACTTTTTTCCAGACTATCAAGTCTGGTATTGAAGATGGTTGATATTTGCTGCACAATGTTACCTTGGTCCATTTCTAGYGAGCGGTGGGCCTTCATCTTTTTCGAAGCAGGTGGTTTAGTTGGTGTTGAGGCTGGTGTAGTGGGAAGAGGAGGAAACTCATCCACAATAGATATACGAGGTTGCTCTGGCATGCAGTAATTATGCAGGTTATGTATGAGAGGGTTTTCTTTTACTCCCGGTGAATCCATGCGCAGTTGATATGCTGCTTTAGCTTATCTTGTTGTTAGCTTAGCTTAACTTGAGCCTCGATGTTCGATATTAAATGACCGAAAAGTTCTGTAGAGAAGACTCTCTTACTTCAAAACAGTTTGCATGCAAGTATTACAGGTTACCTCGAGTATAACATGGAGGGGCATACGTTTCACTATATATTAAAGTCTTTGGTGCTCAGCCCCTATACGAACATGCGCTCACGCCGCCATCTTGGCCCGGACCCGCCCTATATCACTTACAAATGCTTTAACATTGCAGATGTACTTTTTCGTCATATTTTTATTAATTTATTTATTATTTTGTTATTATTAT
>NW_013953002.1:160888-163090 GCF_001266775.1 Austrofundulus limnaeus | reverse complement strand
TGGCCCGGACCCGCCCTATATCACTTACAAATGCTTTAACATTGCAGATGTACTTTTTCGTCATATTTTTATTATTTAACCCTAATATTGAAAATCGAAAAACGGGTGTTGGTCCTTTTTTTATTTTTTACTCCAGAAATAGAAGAACAGTCAATCTTTTTAATTTTGTCAAAACGAAAGTTTAACTCTGCTGTCATGGCAACTCAACAGCGACTTCAAGTTCCTAGGAATTACAAACTAAATTAGATGCTTTATATTTGCAAAGGGCACAGGGTGCTTATGTTAGATCAAGAGCAAGATGGATCGAATCTGGAGAAAAGAATTCTTCTTACTTCAGCCGCTTAGGAAAAAATCAGACAGCAAAGAAACTCAATAACATCTTTGTTGACAAATGATGAGGAATGCAATTCAGTAAGATTATAGAAAGAGAAAATTTTGAATTTTATTCTAATTTATATTCCACTCACTTTTCATTAGAAGACTCTAAAGGTCTCTTTGAAAAAAAAAATACAAAATAAAATTCCACAAATTGAAGAGTCATTTRGAAATCTGTGTGAATCAGAATTTGGACCAGAGGAATTAGAGGCGGTGATCTTTAAAACGCAGTTAAATAAATCACCCGGGACTGATAGTCTTACATCCAATTTTTGTAATTTATTTTGGAATGATTTGAAAAATCTTTTATTTAGAGCTGTAAATGCATGTATAGAATGAAAGAAGGGTTAATTACCCTAATTCCCAAAGCTGGCAAAGATAAAGGAATAATTAATAACCTTAGACCTATCACTTTGTTAAACACAGACTATAAAATTCTCTCGGGGGTAGTGGCAGCAAGACTGAAAGAAGGGATCTCAACAATAATTGGTGAAACTCAATCTGTTTTTTTTTAAGGTTGATCAATACACAACAATATTCGACTAGTATTCGATTCACTTGATTATAGTGATTTATTTAATGGAGGTTTTATATTATTCTTAGATTTCTATAAAGCCTTTGATTGTGTTGAGCACCCATTCATAACGCAAACACTAAGATATTTTGGTTTTGGACAAAAATTTATAGATATTGTTGGAATGCTTTAGAATCAGATTAACAGCTCATCTTCTCTAAATCATGGTACTAGCCCTAGATTCAATGTTAACAGAGGAATAAGACAAGGATGCCCTTCTTCCCCTTTATTGTTTATAATGGTGGCTGAAATGTTATCGATTTTAATTAAGACCAGTGATATTGAAGGTATTAACATTTTTGGTAAGCAAATAGTAACAAGTCAATTGGCTGATGACACAACTCTGTTTTTAAAGAATAGCAATCAAATACCTCTAGTATTAAATACAATAGATTGTTTCTCTAAGGCCTCTGGTTTAAGATTAAATATAGACAAATGTGAAATTCTAACTATTCATGATTCTTCCTTACAACTACTGTATAATATTAAAAAAAGTGAAGAAAGAAGTGAAATATTTAGGAATAGTTATTTGCAAAGACAACTTGATAACTGAGGAGAAAAATATACGTAACAATATTGTCAAATGCGAATTAATTTTAAATACATGGTTGCAAACGGATATCACCATATTTGGAAGGATTCTCCTTACTAAAATGGATAGCTCATCCAGATTAGTCTACCCAGCGTGTTCCCTGCCAGTAACACCAGATATTGTTAGAAATATAAACAAATTAAACTTTAATTATATATGGAAGAACAAATGTCATTACATTAGACAGGATGATATGGTAAAAAACTATGAAGAAGGTGGTGCTAATGTCATTGATTTTAGCTCCATGAATGGGGTTTTAAAACTTAATTGGCTGAAATAATTCTGTAATGCTCCACAATCTTTCTGGTTTGTGATTCCTAACTTTATTTTTCAAACAATAGGTGGAACTGATTTTCTTTTAAGATGCGACTTTGATTTTTTTTTAGGAGAAAGGGGTGGGACTATACCGGATCTATTTGTTTTGAGAATGTCTTTTTAGGTTATTTTTTTTGTGATGGTTTGTGTCTATTGTACTGCAGTCCAACTGACCATACATGAGCAGTTCTAATATTACCAGGCTCATCAACAGTCACCCAGTTAACTGTGTGAGTTGGAATGTGAAATCCCTCAATGGTCCAGTGAAATTTAGGAAAGTTATGACACATTTAAGACAACTTGATTCTAATATAACTTTTTTGCAGGAGATCCATTTGTGTAAGGC
>NW_013953002.1:152118-154187 GCF_001266775.1 Austrofundulus limnaeus | reverse complement strand
ACATTCATTTAGAGAAGATTAGATATACTGTTAGGGGATCTGTAAACAAATTTTTTGACATTTGGCAGCCATTTTTATCTTATGTAGAAAAAACTTCGGCAGATAACTTTGTGTAAAGGTTAAATATTGTTTCATTGTACACAAACCTGTTAATTGTATCACTTGTATGAATACAAGATCGACTTTTGGTGTTTCAGTAGATCCGGTATAGGAGTAGGTGGGATGGATGGGATTTCGGGTGTTTGTGTTTTTGTTATTTTGTTTTTTTTGTTGTGGATTATGTTCAAAAATAATATAAAAGACATTGATCAAAAATGTTTTTATGGAAGTAGAAGTATCAAGCTTTTTACTCAAGTATAAAAGTAATGGTTTTAAAACTACTTAAAGTATAAAAGTAATGGTTTTAAAACTACTTAAAGTATAAAAGTAAAGGTAATGAATACATGAAAAAGCCATTAAAAGCTTAGGCTGTGGCACAGGGTTCTGTAGTGTACATTTTGAAATGGGAAAGAATGAGAAAGAATAGCTCTGATTTTCTTTCTAAAGTCAATAATGAGTATAATGTTTAATTAAAATGTTAAAATTGAAAAAATTGGAATTAACTGACTAGACTAGTTGTTTCAGCCACGATCATCTTCATTCTAGGCTACATCTGCTAGTATGTCCTGCTGGAATGTGATGTGATTTGTGTCACACAGGTGTGATGGAGTGAGTTCAGTCCAATAGGATGTCAGAATGGTATTTATTTACACTTCTCATCCAACCACAATCAAACTCACTATCCATGGGCTCCATGTATCTGGATAGATTTCTATTTTTTTCTGAACAATGGAAAGATGGAATAAAAACAAGTCAAAGTTAAATAGAAATGAAATACCTTTTTTTTGCATTTTTAAAAAAGTAAGGAGTAGAAAGTACAGCTAATTGAATTAAAATATAAGGATAAGTAAAAAGTAGGCTGAAAATTAATTACTCCACTAAAGTACAAATGACCAAAATGTCTACTTAAGTAAAGTAACAAAGTATTTGTACTTAGTTACTTGACACCTCTTGTCATATTCATACACAGTTTTGGCATCTTCAGGAAACTTCAGAACAATGCTGCATTGCCCACGTTAGCTTTAGCATGTGACAAAGTTTTACTGATGACTCAGATTTTAATTTTTTGTTGATTGCCTCCCCTTCACCCAGCCAGCTCCACCAGRTCACCACTCATCAGTCCCTCTCAGCAGGTCAGTCTGGTGTGGTTTAGCTAAAAATATCATATAATTATTCATTTTCACAATGACATTGATCTTTAATGATAATATCCCCAGCTATGCTGTTGAAGAAGAAGAATCTATAAGTTGAACTAAATTAACCACGTCAGTCTCACAGAACAAAATATAGTTCAGTAACCACCACTCAATCTATGCAATTATCAACTTTAAGAATATAAACTCTGCTGAATATTTTAAAAGCTGAACTCAACAGACCGTCCTGTTTAAACTCAACATTAGGCCTACTTGTCATGCTCACAACGAGCTAGCTGCAGCTGCTGTTATGCTAACTGCATAACTAACTAGTTAACACGATTAATCAACTAAAACTGACTACAACATATCACTGTGATACAGAAAAGTCAGACAACGCCGCACAATGGCAAAAAACGTATTTTCGACAACTTACCGGAGAAAATACCTCAAAAACACAAAGAATGAACTGCGCTCATGCTGCCTGCCTCTCGCTCTGTTTGTGACTTCCGCATTCCATTCATAGGATATGCTCGGGAACTTCCATATATATATATGGAAGTATATGGAAGTTCCCGAGCATATCCCATAATGCATTGCGGCCCGACTGGAGTTTTATGCTAGTAATGGCGGACGAAGTGAGAGAAAAGAATACGTTTTAAATAAAAAATATGGTGATATAAAAATTACAATTTTCTAGCAGTTGTAATTCTAATACTTTTATCATTTGTATAGACATGTTTTTAAGTATTATTTTTGTCATAAAAAACGTGAAATAAACATGAACCTACAGCGGGTCAATTAGTTCTTCAAATGTTACCTTTAAGTTAATTTTTT
>NW_013953002.1:149995-151773 GCF_001266775.1 Austrofundulus limnaeus | reverse complement strand
ATGCTGTTGTTTCTGCATCAAGGCATGAGCTACTGCTAGCATTATGACAGTTAGCTATTAGTAATGTCTGATAAACAAAGGTATATGTATTATATTATTTTAATATAAAGATTTTCTCAGTTTAGATGCACAATAAAATAACATTTAATAAATAGTTTTCCCCTGGGTTGAAGGAGAAGAGACGTGTCCGATAATGGAAGCAGTGCTGTTAGCGCAGCATGTCGCACCCAGATTAGTCACAACAAAAGAATCCGCTGAGTCCACTCCCTGTTATTTTCCCACACCACGTACCAGGCCCGATTCAGCACCTTATTTATTTATTTATTTATTTATTTATTTATTTATTTATTTATTTATTTATTGTGTTTTGACAAAAACGGCAGTCCATAACAGACAGCTAACTTGTTATTTATATAGTATGCGTCATGTGTGAACCCCTAATTTACCCCAAGTCATTAAAGGCGGTGTCAGGTCACGCCTACTTTGCGAGCTCTGATTGGCCAAAGTTGGTGTTACGTAGGGGTCCCTCAACAAGTGATTGGTCAGTGAAGTTTCCATTTCTTTTTTGCTATTTGAGACGTCTGTTGCTTGCTTGGCTCACTAAGTCGGTCTGAGTTTAGGGAAAGTAGCGGAAGGTTCGGTTCGGTTCGGTTTCTGAGCTTTGTTTGGTAGAAGTTTACAAGAGGAAGTTAAACTTGACCAACATTTTACAGAAAGTGGATTTTTTTATTTTTTTTACCGTCAGGAGAAACTTTCTGAGGCTAAAAAAAAAGGAAACATGACAGACAAGGAGGACCTTGTCTCTTCTACTGCTCTTTTCCCCGAGGGACACCATTACGAACCGGAACCAGATCCGAACCTTGAGCCCAGGCAGGACCACTTCAGTGTGGATGACATTGTGGACTTAGTCGGTGGAGCTCAGGACGCCTTGGAGCGACACATTCAAGAGGCCACCGTGACTTCCACAGAACCAGAAGAGTCTGAAGTCCCAGACTACACGACTCCGGGCTTTGCTTCTGTTCCAGAGGAGGAGTCTGACGTCTTAGCCCCCAAAGCCGAACCGGAGAGTACACGTATCTTTCCGGAATCACAACCAGAACCTGCTCCCGAGAGCGACGCCCTCCCTCCTGCTGCGGCCGAACCCCAGAAAACAGCTCCATCCTCCGCAGAGGCAGATCAGCAGCCACCAGGCGCGGCTCCAGCGTCGTGTGAGTATCCGATGAGGCTGGCTGATTTCATGATACATTAACACGAACCTGTATAAACCCAAACCATGTTCACATCCGAATCATTACCGCTCGATCCGTAATCAACCGGTAGGTGATGCCTCTCTGCCTGGCCCTATCTCTGCACCGACCTACTGTTAGAAAACCGGTTTGTCTTAATCATCTAACGTGAATCCTGCTGCTATTTTATGGACAGATGTGTTGTAGTGGACATGTTACAGGTTGAGCTCTGTCTGTGGTTTTTATTGTTATTATTTTTTTTCTCGATCATCATGCGGCCCACCTATTTCAGTTCGATTAACAGCAGTAATGTGAGCCTCTTACCGGAAATACCGGTGTCAATAAAGCGTTAACTGATTCATTACTATACGGGGAATAGTATGTTTGTGAAAGGATAATCCACAGAAACGTGTTTGGCCTATATTTCATACATTATCCGGCTGCTCCGCACATTCATGCTAATCATAGCTGTTCGGTTTCGTACGGAGTGCTTTACACGCCATTTATTCAGACACAATAAAAACGTTTCCATGTTCCTGAACTGTGCATGTT
>NW_013953002.1:146224-149395 GCF_001266775.1 Austrofundulus limnaeus | reverse complement strand
GAGTCATCTAATCACCCTGAACTCACAAAGCTCGGGCTCCGCTCTGACTGGACTCGGTAATCCAGCAGCAGAGGTTTTCTTCTGTCTGTGCTGATGTTGTTTTTTTTAGGAAGTGTGTTTATGTTTGCTGCTGTTGCTGAGTGGGTCTGTTGTGGTGCCGTTTTCAGGGGAATAGATCCGAGACCCTGTAGGAGAGGGGAGACAGGGTGGGGCTGCTGTCAGGGAGGAGGTGGAAGGTTATCCTCCATCTAAGAGAGATGGACAATGAAACAGAAAACACCAGGTTCTTTTCATGTCTGAGAATTATCTGTGGATGAACTGTCAGCCTTGTTTTATTTTATTGATTTATTTAAAAGGACAATCCACATTAATCGATATTCTATGAATAAAAATGCATCAGAATCATGGGCTGGGCAGTATGACCTCAAATTCATGTCACGGTTTAATCCCTTCACGGTAACTGTGTATACAGCAGTAGAAAATGATCATAAAAAGCAAAGACAATGTAATTTTTAGAGCATTTTTTACAGAAAACTATAATCATAATCAAACCCAGCATCAAATGAACATAACAAGAACAAAATATTGTTTTATACACTCCTGATCAAAATCTTAAGACCAGTCAAAAAAGTGCAAGAATTTGCATTTTGCACTATTGGATCTTAAGAAGGTCCTAAGTAGAGCTTCACAATGTTAAAAGAAGAAATCAGTGCAAGAGACAAGAACTTTTGAGCAGGGGATTGTCTGAAAACTGCATTTACACTCAAACATGATTTTTTTCAGCTGATCAAAAGTTTAAGACCATAGTCTTTAAAAGCCAAAADCTGTGCAAAATTCTGGATTCCATGTCATTTTCTGTCAAGTCTTTACACTGTCAAGACCTCCTGATGGCAAAAACAAAAAAGCTCACTGACTTTGAACGTGGTAGGATTGTTGAGCTGCATAAGCAAGGCCTCTCACAATGTGCCATCACTGCTGAAGTTGGATGCAGTAAGACTGTCATTTTGCATTTTTTAAATGATCCTGAGAGTTATGGAACAAAAAAGTCAAGTGGTAGACCCAAAAAATTTCACCAGCTCTGAGCCGCAGCATCCGATTGGCTGTCCGTCAAGACACGGGACGATCCTCTACCCAAATTAAGGCCATTACTGGTGCTGACTGCAGCCCAATAACCATCAGACGACATCTGTGAGAGAAGGGCTTCAGAAACAAAAAAACGTCTTCAAAGGCCACGTCTTCTTCAACGCCACAAAATTGTCCATTTGGACTTTGCAAGGGTGCACCAAACATGGGACATTGAAAGGTGGAAGAAAGTTGTCTTCTCTTATGAGAAAAAATTAACCTTGATGGTCCTGATGGCTTCCAACGTTACTGGCATGACAAGGAGATCCCACCTGAGATGTTTTCAATACGGCACAGTGGTGGGGGCGCCATCCTGATTTGGGGTGCGTTTTCCTTCAATGGAACAATGGAGCTTCAGGTTGTGCAGGGGCGTCAAACAACAGCTGGCTATGTGGAGATGTTGCAGCGGGCATCCCTCATGACTGAGGGCCCTCGTCTGTGTGGTAATGATTGGGWTTTTCAACAGGACAATGCTGCAGTTCACAATGCCCGCCTGACAAAGGAGTTCTTCCAAGAGAATAACATCACTCTTTTGGACCATCCTGCATGTTCCCCGGATCTAAAGCCAACTGAGAACATTTTGGGATGGATGGCAAGGGAAGTTTACAAAAATGGACATCAGTTCCTGACAGTAGATGCCCTTCGTGAAGCCATCTTCAACACTTGGAGCAACGTTCCCACTAGCCTCCTGGAAACACTGGCATCAAGCATGCCTAAACGATTGTTTGAAGTCATCAACAAGAATGGTGGAGCCACTCATTACTGAGTCCTTTTTTGACACCTTGATTTCTGTTTTGGGGGGGTTTCAGGTTTGTTTTGAGCTATGGTCTTAAACTTTTGATCAGCTGAAAAAAATCATGTTTGAGTTGTAGTTTGAGATTCTGCATTCTCATGTTTGAGAATGCAGTTTTCAGACAATTCCCTGCTCAAAAGTTCTTGTCTCTTGCACTGATTTCTTCTTTTAACATTGTGAAGCTCTACTTAGAACCTTCTTAAGATCCAATAGTGCAAAATGCAAATTCTTGCACTTTTTTGACTGGTCTTAAGATTTTGATCAAGAGTATATATATTGCAAAACGGTTTAAACAACAAACAAGAACTTTTCTCAAATTTTCGACAATATCAAAATAAAGTGGATGTGATAACCAGTACTTCAAGTAAAATTTGTTATTTAGACGTAAAAAATTCCAAGTTGGCATAAGATGCCTAAAATGTTACAGTGTGACAGGGCCTTAAGGGGCTTAAGCTGCATATAGTCCTAGTCATAAATCAATTCAGATAAAGTGTGGTGATGTCAAATAAATGTAATATCTGCCTGCTGAACTGACCCGCTGCTCTCAGAGCAGACTGTTGCATTAGCAAGATGGATTTATGACCGAACGAACGTCCATATCTTTTTTTCTCATTTCTGTGGGTAACAATACTTAAAATACAATGTTTTTCCTCTGACAACATAGGTGTGAAAAAACTATGGTTGTTAATGCTTCGCTCGTCACTTCACATTCAAAATATTGAGAGCTCATTTGTTCTTGGGGGAACACCACACATGCTGGGATGTTGTGCCAAGATCATCCAACGTGTTTAATACCCCCAATTTGCAAACAAAATCGTCCCAATGTCCTTTCGATCTGACTAGATAACTTTTAAAGGGCACCTATTATGCAAAACTCACTTTTTTCATGTTTTTAAAGAGTAACTTACCCCAAAATTAACTTTTTTAGCTGATAAACTGCCTAGAATGTGTCTAAAATGTTATATAGTACAGTTCCTGTGCTAATTTTGATGTTTTTGTGCGTATTTGTTCAAATCTGTAATATTTTGTCTAAAAACGTATTTTTGCTGCTCATTTGCATATTGGTTAACGGCTCTCCGCTGTGACGTGCTTCTCCACAGTTTCGTCACAGCGGCTGTGTTCTGGTATAAAAGCCTCTCTCTGAGACACGTCCCTGCAGCAGTCAGAGGGTGAAACACTTAGCAAGCTTAGCATGATCGTCTGTTGACCTTCAGCCTCGGGTGGGGAGAGCTGACTGCTGCACTGCTCTCTCTCCC
>NW_013953002.1:142311-145510 GCF_001266775.1 Austrofundulus limnaeus | reverse complement strand
TCTGCGATACTATGGTCACTTTCCATGTAGCATCAATTATGCTAATGCTAGCTGCCTGTCACGTTCTCTCGTCCTGGCCACACCTCCGCTCTCTAACCCCCTTCCCCTACCCACACCCCCTCCCCTACCCACTTTGACGCATTTTTCAAATTTCGCCTTGGGGCCGAGTTACCTTTTCACACGGGGGTAAGATACACTTTAAACTTACGTTTGGTTCTCTGCCGCTTAGAGAAGCACTCCAAACACCAAAAGTAAATAAATAAATAAATAAAATAAAATAAAATAAATGCACCCAGCCGTTTTCAGAGAGCTGAAGAACAGGCAGAACTGAAAAGGTGAAACAAATTTCATTATTTGAGATTCTTTTTGTGAATTAAATCAAATGAACATGTTTTGTATAGCCCACAGATGGATCCTAACTTGTGCTAGGACCCCCATAATAGGTTGCCTTTAACACACTGCACATGATAGGAATATCTCCTAAAAGTTTCTTTTGAGACATCATGATTAGGGATGCAAGTTATCGATTAATGGATTATTCTAAAGTTGATTGATCTTATCGATCAACTAATAATTAATTGATAAGCAGCCATTTTCCTAAAACCTGACATTTCTCTTTATTCAAGTGACTTTCTATGACATGAAGGGCTAAATTTTTACATGCTAAACAAAAAAGTAAAACAGTATTATATGTTATAAAATTTATTGTGCCAGCTGTATTAACACTGACAGAATAAACAGAAAATTGTGGATTTCTCACACATTATTAAACTTGGACATACAGTATTTATAAACTATAACAAAACAGGAATCTGTTAGGTTGCTAGTTGGAAAAAGAAGAAAAAAAGTAAAACACTTAATCCACCCTGAACAAAGAAATGTAAAACTACTGTATCATTTAAACACAGGGTAACATTTTAATCTAAAGATTTACTCAAAAACAATCTATAAACGTAATAAAATATCCCAGAGAGAGATGCTATGTCTATGCTAACAACAGACAGGACCTACAGAATGATGCAGTCTTACTGCAACATCTGATGCCTTTCTGATTGATTTGTTTTTTAAACTGCTGGAAGTTCAAGATGTTTTTTAAAGATTGTCTTTAACCTGTCCTGCAGTGAAAATGATTCATGTTGCCTCTGTTTTCCTCTCTAATCTTTAATCTTACTTACCTCTAACAGCTTGCTTTTTCTGGTTTCTTTCACAGATGAACCTTCTTCTTTTAAAGCTCAGCCTTGTCCTTTGATGCAGTTCCCAACAGGCAAGTTTTTTTGTGCTTGCTCATCTTCATCACGTCTTTAGTTCACGCTTCATTGTGGCTTCGTCTTCAGTAGCTTGCTGCATGTTGCAAGAAATTTACTCTGCATCGTTTTAAAATTGACACTTGGCACTGCTTGTTTTTATGTTGCATTGTGAATTGTGTGTGTGTGTGTGTGTGTCTGTGTTTTGTTCAGTCACCTAGCAGATTGTTTTTGGCATGCTGAGCATGATTTATTTGCACCAAACCATGAACTAATTAAATAAAAATCGCCGCCATGTTTCAACCCAGAGGGCAAATACAGATCACCAGACAAAAGCTGAAAAATGTTGACTGGTTTATTCTTGTCCTGTTTAAACCCCCAAAACAGGATACTTTGAAAAAGTTACTACAGACTAGAGAAATTAATTTATAGATATGTTTAGATCCATAGGCATGCTGGAGCATTTAAACTTTCCTTTAGGCTTTTTTACGATTTAAGAGCTATAAAGCTCTTTCATGATTCCCAGTATATTACAAAAAAATTACCAAATGTTGTTTTCTACAAAAAACTCAAACACTGTCATTTCAAAAAACACTACTGTGTAGTACATCACAGAGGAATGCATTTATCAAGATCAAAAATGAGTGCTAAATTACTGCTTAAACTAAAAACTTGCAAATGTTATTAGTGGGCATGGTTTGGATGATCTACTAAGTTTACGTGCATAAATAGTAACGGATGCAAAAGAGATGCTGTCCACTTATTGAAATGATGATTTTGTGCGTGTTCAGTCTCAATAATGGAAGAGGAAATTGATCCAGGAGGATGAAAATTTACCGTTGGATGAAGTTTTTCCATAGGACAGCTGTCTGTCTGCAATCTGCAGCTGCGGAGCCACATGTGACCAAAAAAATTTTTTATTAATTTTTTTATTTGTTTTGATCAGCCACAGTTTTAGTCCCTCCTCTCCTGTGGTTCTAAGCAGGTAGAAGCAAGTACAGCATGCTTACGATTTTGACGTCAGCAGAATGCTGCCCGTGGATTAGCTCTTGTATTGATTACAGAAGAAAGATGTTACTTGTGCAAACTTCCTCCTAAAGAGAGACTCTTGTTTTGGAATAGGAGCACGCGATACAGTGATATGGCGAAAGAAATGATAAAACCATAGTCTATAACCTTTTTGGTGATCTTGGGAAAGGTAGAACTTGTAAACACTTCCTTGAGAGAGGTGAAGGAGATGAAGCTGAGCAGACGTTTTGAACATAATGGCCGCCCATGGTTACACAAGCACTTATAAACAGCACCAGGACAAAAAATTAATTAATAAAAAGTAGGGATGCACGATAACTAATTTTAAGAACCGATACCAATAACCGATAACTTTTTCCTTCTAACGGCCGATAACTGATAATAACCGATAACATACCAGGGGATAAGACTAGTCCAAAATGGGTAAGATCATAACATAAATAAATAAGACTAAAAAGAGACACAAAATTATATTATTTGAAACAAACTCTTAGGAAACAAACAGTTCTTAAAGGGGCAATATGTAAAATCAACTTTTTTGAGTTTTATTTCATGTTATAATGTTGTACTCTCATAAAAAACATGCCCAAAGCCTTGCTTTGACTCGTTCATGCATGTTTGAGAAATCCTGCAGCGTTTTTAGGAAGCCATGCTGAGGAGCAAAACGACAGGTGGGGACCAGAAATGCCTTTTGGTACCAGAAACGGCCCTGGGACGTGTCTTTAAGCCAAGCTTCCTCATGACAGAGCGCCCCCACCCCCACCCCACACACCCTGCCCATGACTCCTGCAGGTTCTCGGGTGAAAGTGAAAGTGAAACCTAACTGTCTGCTGAGCTCCACTAATTCTCACTCAGTGAAGCTCTTTTCAGATTAAACACACCTTTGAGGAAATGTATTTTTAGATGCCAAGTAAACTGCATTATGT
>NW_013953002.1:140301-142247 GCF_001266775.1 Austrofundulus limnaeus | reverse complement strand
TAGATACTTTATTATGGTATAGTTTTTAAATACTGTATATGCCTGAGAAACACATAATATTGGCCCTTTAAGTGCTGACGAGTTGCCGACGAGTTCTTGAACGCTTGTTTGTTGTTGTTAGCATTTTAGCAGAACGGACTTTGCGCTGCATTGAGGAGGCAACAGACTTTACATGTTCCCAAATTGGGAGTAGTTGTTCTGACCTTTTTATGTTATTAATTATAAAGTTTGTGTGTAACATACAGGGTTAATTGGTAAAATAATATTAATAATTCTTAAAACGACTGGTTGTTTTTTAGCATGGAGTATTCTAATTATTTTTCCAGTGAGAAACTTATTTTTTCTGATGTTACTTGAACGTTGCTCGGGTTGTGCCGGATGGGAAGCGGTTGACCAAAAAGGATGAAAATAAAGAGCGCACTCACCGCCGCGCTGGCAAACATATACATACAGTATATTATCATTTCTGTTTGTTATGATATCGGACCGATAAGTATGATGTCATAACTTCCTGATCGGGCCGATAACTATCGTGCACCCCTAATAAAAAGTAAAGTTTGAATGTTAAAATCACAACGGCGTTTTTATTTTAAACACAACAGATGAACAGATGGCCCACAGAGTGAGGGGCACAGATGGAGATACACACACCTGAAACGTCCCGAACCAAATAGAGTAGAACCTTGCTCATGGAGAAGGGGCTAAACATACCTCATTTTTGTTTACTTCAGTGTTTCCCCCTTCCGGCCCACCAGGGTTTACTTCCCCCCTCAAACTCACTAACTAAACTAAAGCCCCATCTCCATTTTGAAGTCTTGCTCTGTTTGGTTGATGATGATGATGATGATGAAAGCCTTTTATTGTCATCGTTTGCACAAGGTAATTACATTTAAGAACACCCATTCAAGAAGACAAACACATGATTAAAACATGGGGGAACAGGTGATCAGTTCACGCGGCAACCAGTAGGGGTCACGCTACCTTTAAAAAGCTTGGAATACACACAATAGGAAAGATGAGTTAAAAAAATGCTCTGATCCTATGTTTACACAGAAACAAAGAATTATATGCTCAAAAAAACAAACAAACTTATACTTAAGTTACAGGTATGCTTCAGGTAAGTTGTTCATAAGTTTATGTAGATTACATGTAAGTTACTTGTAAGTGGACATCCAAAACAAACTGGGCAATTGTGAAACAAACATGTAACTTCGATCAGAATGTGTATTTCTAGTTTTGAGGCCTGAACCTGAAGAAAGAACTGCACACCAAAGCTGAATTATATCTGTATTTAGCAGTCAGAGAAGATGAACCCACAGAACGATTCCCACATACTCATCCACCACCTGAAGGTAAGCTGAGGTGCGGCCTGCACAGATGGATGCTAGGTTAGCCGGAGAAGAACACAACAGGAGCAGATAGATGACCAAACATGGGGAGACAAATCTGGTGACCCATTTAACTGTGACCTGGGCTGCTGGAGCAACATCGATCAACAAGAATGCATACTGGGTGCAAATGGGACTGGGTGTTGTGTTAATATCTGATCAGCTGTTGCTGGAGCATGCAGCCTGTTGGGGAGTCTCTCGGTTTGATTTACTGTTTTACTTTTTGGAACTAAACGGTATTGCTAGTAAAGCATATTTATTTGTTTATCCAGGGTTAGCAAAGGTGTGTCTTTGTGTAACTTGTAAATGTGTAAACTTGTCTTTGTGTAAAAAGTCTGCAAGTTTGAATCCTGCACAAGATTATAAGATTACAAACATGGTTCTAGCCATTTAGATGTGCTAAACCTATTTATATTTGGAACCATACTGTGATACAACTGTTCTTTGATCAATGCATTTATTGATCCATCCATCCATCCATCCATTTTCTTCCGCCTATCCGGGGTCGGGTCGCGGGGGCAGCAGCTTCAGAAGGGAGGCCCAGACCTCCCTCTCCCC
>NW_013953002.1:125848-138104 GCF_001266775.1 Austrofundulus limnaeus | reverse complement strand
ATTTCACACTGCACCCGACCCCTTTGGCCCCTCCTACAGGTGGTGAGCCCGTCGGAAGGGGGACCGACCCACGTCTCCTCTTCGGGCTGAGCCCGGCCGGGCTCCGTGGGTGAAAGCCCGGCCACCAGGCGCTCGCCATCGTGCCCCACCTCCAGGCCTGGCTCCAGAGGGGGGCCCCGGTGACCCGCGTCCGGGCGAGGGACCGCCAGATCCAGTGTTTATATTCATCATAAGGGGTCTTCGGGCTGCGCTTTGTCTGGTTCCTCACCTAGGACCTGTCTGCCATGGGTGACCCTACCAGGGGCATAAAGCCCCAGACAGCATAGCTCCTAGGATCACTGGGACACTCAAACCCCTCCACCACGATAAGGTAGCAGCCCAAGGAGAGGGCATTTATTGATAACATCTGAAAAAATAAAGTGCTTTATGTGCATTGATTTTTTTTGTATATGTTTTGCATTGTTTGTCTGTGTTATTGTAATAAAGAATGACCTTTATGAGTTACACTGATGTTGCACATAATGTCTGTAAGTGATGATACTCATAAGTTCAAAAGAAGTTACGAGTTTGTTTCAGAATTGCCCAGATTGTTTTGGACGTATTTACTTATGAGTAGCTTACATGTAAAGAATGTGAACTTGTGCATAATTTATCTGTTGTGTATCTGTAACGTATGCCTAACTGATCAGTAGCACATCAGCATAAATTTTGTGCTTGTACAAAATTATTGTCTGGCCAACATACAGGGTCTAGACAATGACACTGAAACACCTGTGTGGGAGGTTTCATGGCTAAATTGGACCAGCCTGTTGGACAATCTTCATTAATTGCACATTGCACCAGTAAGAGAGCAGAGTGTGAAGGTTCAATTAGCAAGGTAAGAACACAGTTTTGCTCAAAATATTGCAATACACACATTATGGGTGACATACCAGAGTTCGAAAGAGGACAAATTGTTGGTGGACGTCTTGCTGGTGCATCTGTGACCAACAGCAAGTCTTTGTGATGTATCAAGAGCCACAGTATCCAGGGTAATGTCAGCATACCACCAAGAAGGATTAACTGGATGTAAGATGAAGCTGTCTGAAAGGGATGTTAAAACCAGGTGTTTCAGTTTCATTGTCTAACCCCTAGATTAGTATGCTAGTAACTTATTCAAAACCTACACCTAATTTATGCAACTTACACTGGACAACAAAATTAGCTTATTATGGCACAAGTTGTCTAAAACGTTATTGTGACAGGGCCTTTAAAACTGTGTTACTGAAATAAGAAGGGACTTATTCAGATCTGGGACTCTAAAATGTAGTTTACAGGAGTGATGGTCAACCATTCAGCAGCACTTGTCTGGTCTTGATCTGTTTCTTTTTTTAAGTGTTACCCTGGTATAGTGGGCACTGTATGGAATGGAGTATGTTTTTGATATGTTCTGTATTGCATTCTCCTTCCTCTCTCTCTACTCAAGACCTTGGGCAGAAGGGTGATTCCCCTGCTCCCATCTCTCCCGTCTCCCCTCTGCACTCACCCGACTCTCTGGAAGAGCTTTCTCTGACCGAGAGTCCAAACCAGCCCCCTCCTCAGGGATCTTCTGCACTCTTGGGCTCTTTTTCCACTGAACATCCCCCCAAAATGCTTTGGGAGAGTGAAGATGACCATAGTAAAACAGAGGATGACCACTTGGATTTGTTAGCTGGCCCTTACTTAAGTTTAGGGAAAGACTCAGGGCCGTATAATCCGTGTGAAGACAGTGGTGTTTCTTTTTCACCTGAGGAGAAGCTGATTAGCTCAGATAAGTCCTCCGCTGAACCCTCCAGTGTGAACCCCCACACAAAGGTTCCAGAGTCTCACCTTGCCTCCTCTAACACAACAGAGAATTGGGATTCATCATTCCTGTCATTGCAAGACAATTCTAAGGTCTCCATGGATTCCTTAACCAAGGACAAAACCACCACTATATCCACCAGTTATGAAGCAGTTCATGAAAACCAGTCTGATGAAGATGAAGACTTAAAGTATGAGGTGAAGAAGAAGAATAACCCATTTGAAGATTATTGTCCACTGGCAGATAGTGGTTACTCCCATTTTGAGGAACTGAAATCTGACACCAAGGCCTCCAAATTGTCAGAGAGTCCTACACCAGATTTGGTCCAGTATGGGCAAACTGGAGAATACCAGGAGAATCTATCGTCCATTTTAGATGAGGGGAAAGGATTTGAGACCAGCAACATGACAAATGAGTCTCTCATGCAGTCACTGAATCAGTTCTCATCTGGTACCAAAGATGAAGATGAAGAGGAGGAAGAAGACTCAGCTGTACCTACATCACTTCCAGACATCCTGAAGTCTTTCCCACTCAACCCTGAAAAACAAGATTCTGGGTCTTCTGAGGGAAGTCCAGAAGAGCAGAGTCCCATTCTTCAGCGAAGGATGATGGAGTCCCCCAACCCTCCAATCAACCTGTCTGCTAACAACCCCTTTGCTTTTGACACTAAAGTGTCCCTGCTGAAGGAGATGACAGAGGAAATGGAGGCAAGGGCATCCGAAAACGTAATAGTTGATGAGAAAAGCATTGATGCATTTGATCTAGTCAAAGAGGCAGAAGAAACCAGCCCAGTTAAGGAAAAAGAAGAGGAACCTATCGAGAAGGAACAAAAAGACTGGCTCTCCAGCCAGGATTCTACCAAGGTTACCAAAACATTTGAGCCACTTGACTTCCAGAGCAAAAAGACCACCATTGAAAATTCTGATTCTGAGTCACCAACAGCAGATTCCCTGTCTCCAGTCCTGGAGATTATGGCCAAGAATCCCACCAGCTTCCAGGCAGAAACTGAGAAGGAGGACCAGAAGATGGATGTAGAAGAACCAGAAATGGGAGAGGAGGTCTCTGAGCATGACGTCTCTGAGGAGTTTGAGTTTATTGAGAGACCACCCAGAGGTATCATTGATGAGTTTCTTGAAGCCCTGGATTCTTCCAAATTTGCCTCCTCCAAGTCTCCAGAGATTCCCCTAGTTGATGATATGAGCTTTGACCAAAAGGAACCGGCTCCATCTGCTATTACTCCTACAAAAGTAACTTCACACCCAGAGTCAAAAAATGCTTTAAGTCAGAGCCCTTACCCCACTGTCACCCAGGGATCCCCCCAGAAGACCAAGGCTGAGCTAGAGAAGCCTGATACCCAGCAACCCCCAACCCAAGCTTCTCCCACCCATCCACCTGTTGGCGAACCCGAGGTTATCGCTAATATGAGTGTCCAGAGTGGCAAACTTTTGAAGATGCCAAACCTGAGCATAAGAGCAGGTAAATACAATCGTTGCAGCATGGAAATAATTCATCCCTCGTTTCTTCTTGTTTTAATCATTCAGCCAGCCAACCATTCATCTCATTTCCCTCGTTTTTTTATCCATCAATCCATCCATCCTCCCTCTTCAATTTTAATCAACATTTTATCTATCATTCATCCATCCACCTGTAAGGATTGGCGATCCCATCTTAATTACCATAAAATCAATTCATTTTCTTCCCTTATTTGTTTTTGCATTTTGTTGAATATTAACCTTTGCATTTTGTAGTTGGTGTGGTATTTTTGCTCCATTGTGATAGAGCTATTGGTTTTGGTGCATTGCTCATTTTGATCTCATTACAATATCATCATTTCTGTTCATCAAATATTTTTTTACAAACTAAATATGGTAAGTATAGTTTGTACCTATTTATTTTATGTATTGTTCTGTTAAATTTACTGATAGATGCTGTGAAAACATCTTATTCATTATGAGAAGAAATCTGAGACATTTTTCTAGACATTTTATCAACCCCCTGTCCTAAGACAGGGCTCTGGACCAGTGTTTCCCAACCTTGGTACTCAAGGCACACTTCCCGGCATGTTTTAGAAGTTTCCCTGCTTTAACCCACCTGATTCAGATGATTGCAGTTCGAAAAAAGCCTGTTAATCAGTTATCAATTGAGGTCAGCTGTGTTGAAGCAGGGTAACATCTAAAACATGCAGGACAGTGTGCCTTGAGGACCAGAGTTGAAAAACACTGCTCTAGACTAACTTGTTGCATTGGTGCTCCTAACTCTTTTTCTTAGGTGCACCAACACAAAAGTTAGGTACACCCAAATTTTCAACCGTGTCACATTTAACATCACAGTTTTACAGGTTAGCTTTTTCTTTTTAATCACTGTCCATTAAGGCAATATTAACTCGCAAATAATTACATAGTTAATCTAGAAAAAAAAGTTCCTTTTTTTTGAACCAGACTTGTACAATACACATAACTTAATGATAATTGTTATTGAAAGTGATTCTATGACCTGAAATTTTAACCTCAACATCTTAACATAAATGAAAGAAATTCTACATTCTAAGTGCAAATGTTTTAAGAGCTGAACATCTTATGAACATCTTAAACTGAACATTTCATGGTTAAATGTCTTTTAGACTACACATGGCCCTCAGATGGATAACTCCTGTAGCTTGACCTTCTGCAATGTTTGGCCTTGGCTAAACCAGAATGATGAATAAGAATAATGATTAACAGAAGAAATATTACTAGTTTTTAATAAAAGGCTGTACAGCTTTTTTAAATAAAAATTACAGAACATGAAAAAGTGCAATTTAATTTGCATCAATTGAATCTTATGTATCTCTCACTTAAACAACTAATATGTCTAGTCATAAGACCAATTTCAGAAGTGTGGTGAAGCCGATTATATGTAAGAGTGGCCTGCCATACGCATGAGCTGCTGAAATAATCTGCTGAGCTCCCAGAGCAGAACCCAACTGCAAGATGGACTGAAGAGCAAACAACCGTCCACATTTCATTTCCACAGTTAACAAGAAAAAAAAATGTTTTCTGACTCAAGTTTGCAAAAAACAAAAAAACTTGCTTGTTTCGCTACTTGCACGTGTATGTTTTTGCTACATGGTGGGGACAGTTGACCATTTTCCCGATACACAGAGACTGATGAGGTTAGGTTAGGCTAGGGGTCTGCAACCTGCGGCTCTGGGGCCACATGTGGCTCTTTGGTCCCTCTGCAGTGGCTCTTTGAACAGTTGACCAAACATAACAGATTTATTTTTTTGTTTTTTATTCTCACAACACTAATAAATTGTATGCAAATATGTGATCAATACTACTAATATAAAAAGTAAAACATGTTAGCTCGTTGTTTACCTAAATAATCCCTAAATAATCCAACTTCTTTTCTGTGATTTTTCTCTCAAATCCATCAGGGTTATCTTAAAACACCTTTAGGACTGCATAATAAGAAGAATTAGGGGCAAAAAATGTCTGACTAATTCAGCTGTATTAGTTTTTATGAAATTCTGTATAAACTATACCCAGCATTTTTCGTGTCGTTTTTTTTTTCTTCAGTCCTGAAGTGTAAAAATAATAAATAATAAAATTCACAATATATTTTTTAGGTTTATGTCACCTCCACTGGCCATAAAGGTTCATGAATAAGTCTTGAAAAAGGCCCACGAACCACCAGTTGATAATCGTATTTGTAGCTTATTTTGTGGCTCTGAACACATTTTATTAGTGAGCCAAGGAGCAGAAATGTCTCTCTTGATTGTAAAGGTTGCAGACCCCTGAGTTAGGCTATAGCAATGGCCAGTAATAAAATGGAAGTCAGTGCAACGTCCCCATGAAGATGTGTGTGTGTGTGTGTGTGTGTGTGTGTGTGTGTGTGTGTGTGTGTGTGTGTGTGGTGTAGAGTGGAGCACTGTGGTGATACTGTTAGACTGATATATTAGGGGACGTGGAGACTTTTTGTTTCAACTGGTCGCACCAGTGCTACTGGAACTATGTTTTAGTTGCACCATTAAATCTGGTGTGACCAAATTAATCAAGAATGTAAGAATGTCTATATGTATTTATGTTTTTGCCTATGGAGACTTATTGCTGTTGGATAACATTACTCTGTTTTTGCTTATTAAAATTACGGATGCTCTGATCAAGTTTTATGCTGCTGATTCCACTACAGATAATCTATGACTGCAGGTCACTTATACCAATCATATGGCATGGCTAAAAAATTTAGATTTAGTTCTGAGTCCTACTGGCTGCAATGACTTTGAAAAAAACATAAAACCACTTAAATAAAAACAAAACATGTTTTTATTCAGCTTTTCAAGAGAAAAAAAATACAAGTAACTTACAGGCACAGTACCACAATAATCAATCAAAATAACTGAAAAACACCTAAAGTTACATGTAACAAAATGTTTAACAGATTAAAAACTCTAAATAATGTCAAATAAATCTCACAACAGTTACTAAATCAAATAATATTAAAATGGATACAATCAAAGACAAATGCATGTTGCATTCAAATAAATTTGTTACTGAATCCAAAATACCTGAGAGCACAACTTTTAAAAAAATGTTTATCACTCGTGAAACTTGCTGAGGATGAGGCACCTTTGAAGGCCTCTGCATGGTCCATTTGAACTGCCGAAGTCAGCTCTCATGGTCGCAGCTGCATGATGAGTTTCAGCTCAGTGCAAGGCTTTTTTCCCCTCCTCCTCTGTGAGGCTCAGAGCAAGCTATATCCACCCTGAAGGTTAACCTTGGGCAATAGCCCTTTTAAATGAGCATACAGTAAGTTTATTCTGTACTTACTGCAGTAAAGCAATCATTCAAGGTCACATGTTCATCAATAAATAATTCTAGCTGCAGGTAGACTCAGTATATATTTTTAATTTCTAAAATTATATCAATTTAAGTGTGTATTCACACCAGCCCTGTTTATTCCGCTTTAATCGAACTCTATAGTTTGTTTGCCTGGAAAGTCTGGTTCGTTTGGGGAGCTGTGAACGTGTATCCAAACTCTGATTTGGACCAAAACAGCGAACTCTGCTCCACCTGAAAACATAGGTCTCGATTGAAGTGAACTCGGGGGTTGTTTACAGGGTTTAGTTCTTTTGACACAGAGCAGTGTGAATGTGAACCACACCAACTGAAAATGTAAACAAATCTTTTGTCAATTTTGGCCTCCAGTCGAACCAAGTCTACTGGACTATTATTTATTTCCTTCATTTAACCTTTATTTAACTACCGGACTATCACATGTGAATATGACTTAAAACGTTTGTAAAAAAAAAAAAACTAACAAAAAAAAAAACAAGCCCATTTTCATTTAATTCAAAGTTTTATAAAAGAAAGCCATGAGCATGTAAATATGTTTTCTTTTATTACACATCAGAATACAACAAATAAAAGAAACAGATGTCAAAAATGAAACTGATTGTATGACACTTAGTAAATGTTGATCAGATTTCAGGATTTCAGTAGCCCCTTCACAACTGGAGGTATGGCAGATATTGGCTGTGTCTAAAACGACAGGCCGGGTCCTCCGGAGGACCCAGACTACCTGGTCGCGGCGGGCCGGGTCCTTGGTAGACCGGAAAGACTGGAAAAAAAGAGGCTGTGAATTTGGACGGTCTAGCCTCCCGTCCTTACCCCGGCGTACGTCATGTCACCTAGCAACTGTGACGACGCTAAACAAGCAAACTTAAATCAAAATTAGAAAAATAGCAATATTAATATCACAAAACTATAAAATTAACTTAAAGGTATAATTTGAAGAACTAATTGACCAGCTGTAGGTTCATGTTTATTTTGCGTTTTTTATGACGAAAAACTAATATTTAAAAACATGTCCATACAAATGATAAAAGTATTAGAATTACAACCGCTAATTTTTTTTAATTTTTATATCACCATATTTTTATTTAAAATGTATTCTTTTCTCTCGCTTCGTCCGCCATTACTAGCATAAAAAAATCTCCGTTCGGGCCGCAATGCATTATGGGATACGCTGGGCCGGGAAGGATCCATCAGACCAGTCCTTCGATTCGGGCCAAAGGAAGGACGTATTTGTCGGCCACATCGGAGGAGTCTTCGGTTTTGGACGTCCTTCGTCACGGCGCTGTGACGTATGCGGCTGACAAATTCGGCCTTCGGAGGACCTGTCCTGCCGTTTTGGACACAGCCATTGTGTATTTTTCTCCACTCCTAAAATTCAAAAGGCTTGAGACCTAAAAGATTTTCTAGCAGGCTCCACTGTTCTGGTTTCAAATCCGGTATCTTTTGCCTCTCTGTGTGACAGAGTTGTCAGACAATGTTGCTGTTACAGGCTTAAGCAGTCGGCTTATCATAGTACAGTATGTACTGTTCCATCTAGTACTAATGTCTTGAACAAGGCTGTGCTCAGGTGCGGCCATTTGTTGTTTTTCTTTCAATTTAGTGCAGGCCAACTCACTTTTTTTAAAATGTTCAACTAGATATCCTACAGCACCAACAGCTTTTTCAATGCTTGGATGCTTTAATGCAGCATTGATCACAAGGTATGGCCAGTGCAACGCACAGAGGACCACCCATGCTCCTCCACCAGAATGTTTGCTGCAGCCTTTTTACAATTATCATGTACTATGGCAATTATTTTACTAGGAGGAATTTCAAACCTCGCTAGAATCTCCTCCAACCACTCTGCAATATTAGATGCAGTATGTCTATCCTACAGGGGCATGGTGGTGAGACAGATTGACTGCATGTCCCAGTCATCTGTGATGTAGTGGCAGGTAACCCCAAGGAAGGCTTCATTGGCTACACTTGTCCACGCATCAGCAGTTAGAGCAAGTTTGCTGTGGTTTGTGTTAACTGCAGTCTTCACTTCCTTGAATGTCTCTTCATACTTTGAAGAGACATTGTTCAAAATTGACACTGTCAACTTTTGGCAGGAAGAAAATGCAAAATTAGAAAATGCAAAAACTGATCAAGCGTCTTTATAAATGCTGTAAACAACAGTGCAGTACCTTAAATGTAGGAGTGAGTTGTATTCTAACAGACCAGTTAATAAATGTTGTGTCTGCAGATTACCATCAGCTGTTTTTGTGCAGACTTAACCAGATTTCCAGACATTTAGTCTTTGGGACAAGCCACTTGGGTTATAGATGTGTGTCTGTGGGTTATTCTGTGTTGGAAGGGTATAATTCTCCTCTTCCCTCCTGCATTGCGACACTGACAGACCAGAGAAGAGTTATCTGACCCAGAAACCACTCAGCAAATATTCTGGGTAAATAAGAGCTTCAATGATCTGCCTACTCAGACTCACAAGCTTTCTGTGTTTATGTCTCAGTGAAGAAAACTTTACATTATACCAGCTTTAATATCAAGTGTTTTTATTTAGTTGTTTGGATTCTGTAATATGAGGAGTTTTAGCAAAAAAGAGAGCATCTGTCTTTTGGTACAATTCAAACTAAATGTTACTTTGATAAATTTTTTATTTTTAGCTTTATCTGTTCAGGAAAGTTGGAAAACTGCAGAAATGAAATTAAGACAAACTGGAAGCAGTAGCTTTTTGATGTTTTTAATAATTCACCAGTGATGTGCATCAAATGCAGACAAAAACATAATTGTTTTTACCTGCTAATGTTCAATAATTTACAGTCACATTACAAAACAGACCATCTTATTTCAACTCTAAAGTTTTATGTGTCAAGACAATATAAAAATCACCTGCTTGTCCTTATTGAGTTTTTATTGTTTTGACACGTAGAATTGACATTTTAGGAGTTTACTTTCTGTAATTTATCACCATATGTGACCTGCTAAGTTTGTTTCTCATAAAATAAAAATGAGGGTTCAACTAATTTAGGAATTAGTTTTTGCCACACTGGAGATGGACACACCCTACCTCTGACCTTTCCTGGGACAGCCAGTAAAGTTAATGGTCAGATGGATGATGTTTCTTTAATTTGCCCCTGCAGCACCCTCTAATGTCCACATGCAGACATCTACACAGAGCAGCTGAATCAGTTTTATTTAACTTTAGTAGAGTCAAAGTAGAGGATAAGGACTACTGTTATTTTGTAAAATGTTTTCTTTAAACTTGCGTTAAAATAAAACGTGTTTTCATTTCTGCTCATGTCCCTACTAAAGTAGGAACTGTGCAGAAAATAAAAGTGTGGTTTTTAAAACCAGAAAAGGTGGAATTTTCTGCTGTGAACTTTGACCATGAATGCGTCACACCCAGGCTGAATTGAAACGGCTGTAAACCAAAGCAGGTCAAAGATATTTAGCCTCACATAGAGCGGAAAGGTTCTTGAGATCTGTGTTTAACAGAACAAAATAAACACTAACAGTGAAGCAGAAGGTGACTCGAAGTCCAAAATACTTCTGCTGTTTCATTGATCTTCATGTTTCTGTCATTTTTATAAAACAACTTAACTGAAGATGTTTTATTCCATTTAATGAGTCCAGTTAGGTATCCAGCTTGATTATGTGTTTAAGTTATATGTGTGCTTTTTTTCCAGATGTGGCTGTAATAAAACCATATAAATATTTATTCTCTAATTTTACTTTGATACTAAAATCTTATATAGTTTTTTTCTTTTTTGACCATTTCTAAACATTTCTCTCCTTTTTTTACTATCCCTGAAGATTAATTTACTTTATTATCTGATGTAATGATCTGCAGCTTAGAATCAATTTAAAAAAAATTATTTTATTTTTTATTTGGTAGGGATGGATAAAAGAAACATAGATCAAAACAATCTGATGCCTGCATCACTGTATATAGTCATAGCTAATTTGCAGCACCTGTCCCTAGAAGGACCTTAAACAGTTTGTTTAAATGAAAAGTTCAGATCAACAGTAAATACCATCATATGTAGTGAGTTTTAAAACAATGTATTTAAAACTGATGAAAAATTATAAACAATTACAATATTCAAAAATGAGTACAATTCTGATTTATCTTTATTCTTAAGGTGTAAAGTGAAAATTTTAATGTCAGTTATGATCTTAAAATCAGACTGTAAGGAGTTCCAAAGCTCCCAGCTCCTAACAGAAGGCAGTCTGTTAAAGGTTGTCTTGCAAAATGATATTTTAGTCATGACTGGTGGCACTTCTCCAGTGCTGCTCTGTCTCTCAACAAATGTATGTAATGGCTCAGGTGCAGCATGGTTGATGCATTTATGAAAAGTTTAAGAAAACAAAAGCTAATAAAGCTGACAAAGCTCATTAGATTATATTTTTTAATAATAGCACAGCAATGATAGCAGATTGGCTTTTAATCCATAATTTTTACAGCCTGATCGAATTAAGGGCTCATGTGTTTGGTTACAGTTGGAGAGGCCTGTGCCCATGCAGTCAAGCAATATGACCTGTAAGAAAAACAATCATAGATTGCATGCAAAGCAGGGCTGCCTGGCTTGATATATAGTTTCTAATTAGTTTAAAACATTTAATATTACTTTTTATTGTGTTTGAAATTGTCTGTGTATGTTTATCAAGTTTAAGTTGAGGATCCAGCACCAAACCAAGATATTTAAATTCTGAAACAAAGTTAACTTTTTATTTTTTTAGTGGTCAACAGCTGAAATAAAACATTTTAACAGTTTGTTTTAGTTGAAGGGTTTCTGATTCACTTGTCTTGTCAGCAGGGTGTGGGGGGTGAGATAAGGACTGAAAGGGGAGGGGTGAGGCTGGGTGAGGAAGAGGAGGAGCTGCTCGATACAGAGTTAGCAGACAGTCAGCTGACTGCAGGGCAAGCTTTATTTGCTGTCTGCAGCCCCTCCTCCCCCCTGACAGTGACTGCTTGCTGCCTGTTCGAATGCGTGTTTGCTGATCAGACACCATGGAGAACAACTCTGTGGAGAAGCATGAGGCCGGTACCAGGCACTGGAGGGAGCAAGGTATAGTTGTGTTTTGGTTTCAGAAATATTGTTGATCTTCCACCTGTTTGTCAGGTTCTGTTTTGATCTCAAGAGATCCATCCTGAGATCCAGGCCTGATGTACCCAGGGTAGACTGGTATTGATCAGGAATCTTGACAGATGTTGCAGGAATTGTAAGAATGTCACTGTTTAGAAGGTGTCAGGTTTGTGTGGTTCTGCAGTCAACAGCAGGAGCTCTTGGATCCTGGTGGGGTTCTGGACTGTGATCATTTGAGTTATTTTGTGCTGCACCTCTGAACAGACAGGACCTTTGGACAGTGTGTTGGTTCGTTTCTGTGAAGTAATCAGCAGGGAGGAGGAGGAGGTATTTGAGTATCAGAGAGATTCTGATGAACTCCATATCTCTGCTCATAAAGATTTTAGGTTTTGTGTTGAACTTCTAACTCAGCAGTTTTTCTTTCTTTAAAATTTAACTTAAACCTAACAGAAACTGGTGTGTGTGTGTGTCTGTCTGTCTGTCTGTCTGTCTGTCTGTCTGTCTGTCTGTGTATATATATATATATATAT
>NW_013953002.1:116681-118383 GCF_001266775.1 Austrofundulus limnaeus | reverse complement strand
TATCTGCGATACTGTGGTCACTCTCCATGTAGCATCAATTATGGTAATGCTAGCTGCCTGTCACGTTCTCTCGTCCTGGCCACACCTCCGCTCTCTAACCCCCCACCCCCACCCACACTCCCTCCCCTACCCACTTTGATGCATTTTTCAAATTTCGCCTTGGGGCGGAGTTACAGTATCTTTTCACAGGGGGTGGGGGGGGGTAAGATACACTTTAACAAGTATATTGTTCTGTAGACAAAATTTATTATATATAATTGTTCTCAGTCAGCAGGTTGACATGATCTGCATGAATAAAACTTCCTCATTCTCTTCTTTGAAATAGAGTATTTAAGGCTCAGGGAGTAAAGCAGCAAAAATGTTGCTAATAAAATCTAGGGGTTACCCAACACAAACTTTTTCTGCTCGTAGGTCAAACATATTTATTCACTAATAGTAGTATACTGTGTACATGACCTTATTAAATGTTACAATTTAGGGTTCTGTTCAGCTTTACCAAGTTTTTGCAGAAAACAAATGACGGACACCCGTGGCAGAGAACTTTAATCAAGGTCTTTTTTTCTTGGTTGTCCRCCAGACAACCAGGAGACAGGATCTGGTTGTCCAAAATGAAAATAGGTTGTCTCGGACAACCTAAACAATGGTTATGTCTACCCCTGCATTGGTGACCGCACGTTTGCAAGGCGCACAGACAGATGAGGTGCATAAAATGCAGGTGAATTGTCTACGGGCCACCTTCATTCACACTCAGAAGTGTCGTGTCAGCATATTAATTCAGTAGAAGTCAAGTGTGATGATTCCTAAAGTGAACCATTTGTAGACAATTACACACGGCCCATATACAGCTGTGTAAAGTTGTGGAAAACTGTGGAACAATGGCGTTTTTGGTGCTACTGCATCCATATGATGCCCAACTATGTCTAATTCCCCTGTTAAAGTTGGATATGCCTCAGCCTTCAATCTGCACCGCCAGTTCATGTCATTCATGTACAAAAAGTGTAGTCTAGTGTAGTAGAGCTGGGCAATTAATCAAAATTTGATCTTGATTACGATTTGGGTTTTCAACGATCATAAAAACATAATGATCGAAGTTTACGCTTACGCTGTTTAGTGTTGTGAATCCAGTGCCACTGCCAGCACGATACTTCAGGCTCCTCACACAGCCAAAGTTTCACATTGTCTAATTTCTCAAAAATATATGAAATCCTGAGGGAAACATTGTTTAACAGCCACTGTTTATGTTCATTAAATTCATGTTATCAAAGTGAATGAATAATTTTGTTAAACAATCTAGATCTCAATTTAAATCACAAAAATCGTGATTATAAGTTTTGCAATAATCGAGCAGCCCTATAGTGTAGTGGTTAGCACTGACGCCTCACAGCAAGAAGGTCCTGTGTTCGATCCACCGGTTCAGACCTGGGTCTGTGTGTTCTACTTGTGCTTACGTGGGTTTTCTCTGTGTAACCCGGTTTCCCCCACATCCCAGGAACATGTATAACAGGTTGCCTTCAGGCCTCCCTTGAAAAAGAGATCAGCAACCTCAATGGGATTTGCCTATTTAAATAACAGTAAAATGTAAGTAGTGTCTAACATTCCACTTGTATCTTTGTCTGACAGTTTAATTTTTCCATTACTTGTGTGTGTGTGTGTGTGTGTGTGTGTGTGTGTGTGTGTGTGTGTGTGTGTGTGTGTGTGTGTG
>NW_013953002.1:105524-116659 GCF_001266775.1 Austrofundulus limnaeus | reverse complement strand
GTGTGTGTGTGTGTGTGTGTGTGTGTGTGCGTGTGTGTGCAACAGATTCACACACACCATCACTCCACTTTGCACATTTCACCAGAAGACACCAAAAACTGTTTTTATGCTTTTTTTTGGAGCGTCTCTGACAATAAATAAATTTCTATTTTTTTCTGAATCTAGACATAGTTTTTGATTGAACAGAGAGAAGAATCACACATTGCAAGACATATTTGCATTTCAAAATAAGAATAGGAACTTTATTAATCCAGCTCTGGTGCAATTTTCACAATAAAGCAGTGGAGCACAAAAGAAACTAAAGCAGACTGTCTATTTGCATAATTTATATGAAGGCATATCAGGGAAAGAGTTTTATGAGCTCAGTTCCATGTTTGTAATATTTGCATGTATGTGTGCAGAAACGTGTGCGTACACTTTAATAAATCTGAATTTTTTTTGTGTGAACACACTTTTCCAATTTGTTTAGGATGCCGACTTTCAGTATACAAGCTGCTAACTTTTGCATGTGTACACAACTTATTTTTTACGCTGTAGTTTTAGAAACTAAAGAGATAGGAAACAATTCCATGTTGTACACAAAATACTGTACAAACATTAAATGTTAAATATAATGATTTAATTTATATTTCCCATTTAATGTTTAATTTATATTTTCCATTTAATGTTTTTTTCTCTAAACTTAGAATTGTTTGACCTGTAGGAAACATTTATTCATATTTGCTCTTTAAGACATGATTTTTTAAAAATAAAATTATAGGAGTGCTTGTTAACAAAAAAAGGTGCTTGTTGAGATTTCCATCAAATTTGTAGTTTTCCTTTCTGTTTTCCCTAAATGCAGTCTGTGTTTTATTCTGGATTATTACCATAAAATAATTTTAGCTGCAGTACATGTTGATTTTAGCCTTTTTCTTCTGTAATAGCTAAAAAAAAATAGACATTAATTGGCTCATTGGTTCATCAGTTTACAATAATTTTGAGTCTTGCTCAGGTATTTCCCTTTCGCAGATATTTTATTTAGGTTTCACTTTCTGATCTCAATAATTCACATGAATCTGTGGAAGAATTTATCAATAACATTTGTTTTAGAACCAACGAATAGTGATTTAGTTTACTTTTAATTTATTTTTGATAAACTAAAACTTAGTGTTGAGGTACTTTTTTATTTGTTTTTATGTGAAGATAAAACTTCTTTTGATTTTTGGTGGTTGATGTTTTTGAAGTGAAATTGGTGGTTCTTTTTTAATTTTAATAAAAATGCTTTAGTCAAGTTTAGCAGCACATAAAAAAAGTTTAGCAGCGCATGCGCTTCCATGTCTTCTGCCTCATTGGAGCTGCGCATGCGCAAGACGTATATCTTTTCCCCGGTCAGAGAGGCGGAGCTCCTTTCTAGCTAGAGGCTTGAGTTCAACATGGACGCCAAGAGGGGTTAGTGTTTTTTTTTTTTTTTTTTTTTTTAATCTCCGGTATTTACACGCTGCTGTTACCAGGTTCATCTGGTGGTTATTTCCCGGTAATACCTCCGGATAGAACGGAAATTCGGCTGAGCTCTGGCCGGGAAATGTTGCAGGTGAACCGGGCAGTCTGCGGAGGTCACACCGGACAGTTTTGATGTTGAGCACGGCTTGTGTTGTGAGAGGAGAGCCTCTCTGCGTGTGGTAGTGGGGCTGTCCGTCAGCTTCCCGGGGGTGTGTGGGGTTGATAAAACGCATCAAAGGGTGTCGAACCTTAACCGGTGGTGAAAACAGATCCGCGGCAGCGTTCAGGTCTGTGGTTCGGGCTCTATATTTAGCATATCGGACTCTGCTACACGCCTGCTACCATATCTAGGCAGGGGACCACATTTGGACCCGCAACCCCCTGGTTCTGTCCCTACAGCTTCCAGATTCTATTGTTTTCAGCTGCAGGCTTCAGAGCTAGCCTGCTCAGTAAAATCGGCATCTAACTCATCACGCAGGAGTGTAAAACGTTTCCAACAAAAACAGCTGAGGATTTTAAAGCCAGAACTTCATCCACATCAGGACTCAGTACAGCTCGGTCTAACAGTAGCTCGCTGATCAGATTTCATTTTATTTTACAGATGTATAGCATTCTGAATACAAGGTTAAATAAATAATTAAAATGACTTTATTTGTCCAAATAAAGTATTCTTACTGAATTCAGAAGTTAAAAAAGATCCCCCCCCCCAAAAAAAAAAAAAAAATTTTTAAAAAAAAAAAAAAAAAAAAAAAAAAACAGTTAATTTTTAAAAGGAAGGAGTCTAAACATTTTCAAAATAAAACTATCTTCTGAATATGCCCATTCTGAATAATTTGGTGCAGCTGGAATATTTAGTAGTTTTGTTCATAAGAGGGTGTTGTGCTTTCAGCAGCAGTTTTAAGGATCGTCTGGCAGGTCAAAGCAATCAGGAACCACAGGCTGACGATTCAGATGAGTCATCCTGCAGTGAGTTTGTCTGCTGGGGGCTTTTAATCATGTGTCCCTCTCCACCCCACCCATTGTTCTAAGAATCAAACTCTGAGGACACTCCACCTTCACATCACATCCTCATGTTTAGGAAACAGAGTCCCCCTGAGGACACATGGAATTTATTGTTGTTGCAGAACATCTACTTCCGTTTTGTCCCACCACTAACTCATGACTCCACATCTCATCAAGTTCAGTAAAATACAAAAGAAATTCACAGTTTTATCTCAGATTTTATCTCTAAGTGGTTAACATGAATGTTGTGTCTGGAGGGTTGGTTTTAAATATTTGGATCTATAACCTTTCAGTTTTGCTGTTAAGAAGCTTTTACTAGTAGAAGAAACGATTGTCTCAATTCATGGTTTCAGTCCACAAAGACTGACCCTAGGTGTGGAGTAGGCTGCATTAATGGCTGTGAAATGAGACGGTCTAATCTACAGATAACGTATGTTTGCATGACCATGTGCTGCTGTGTTACCACGTTACGTTTTATATCACATCTTCAGTTGTCTTCACCGTATAATGTCACAAAATTCAGTAATTATTAAATCAATGTTACACGTAACAAACACAAAAAAGCATTAGGATTTAGCTCTATCAGTATTTGTAATTGCCTTAAATATTTCATTGTAGCGTGAATTCCATCTGCTAAGCTGCTAAATTCTTTGTTGCTAAAATTCCTTGGTCCATGATACATTTTTATCATAGTTAATAAAACTAAATTCTCTCATAAAGAAAAAAAAACTGTCGTCTTTCTGTTTAGTTTGCGTTTTTCTCCAACACACTGACCAGCCTCCTGCTGAACTTTCCTCTGTTTGTTTATGCTGGTTTTTAAACTGAACTGATATTTCAGGCTTGAACTGCTCTGGTGGTGAGACGGTGTAGCCTTGCTGTGCTTACAGATAACTTTACTTCTTTGTAGCCATAGGGAAAAGTTTTAAAATAAAAAAATGCCTTGAAGAATCTGGTGAATTCCACCATGTTTCTGTCCCGGCTTGCTGCTCGGCTTTATCATGAGGAATGGCTACGAGTTGCCAAGCCACGGCTCGACAACAAAGGCTCTTATTGGATGAGACGCGCAATGAAGGCCATCTGAAGCCAATAGTGATCAAGATCCCGCCCACACTGTAAACACTGGGGTTGTGTGTGTCTGTTAGCTGCCCAGTGAACGGAGATCCGATGGAAAAATCTAAAGAAATTTTTTGCATTAATGCACATTAAAAAAATATGGCCATTGAGCTCGGCTACATTAAAATAACACATTAACGTGTCCATCACTATATGTAATATTATTATTATTGTTTCAGCCACTGACATTTTATTCTTTTCCCTTTATCTCCCATTCAGCAACATATTAGATTTCTATTTTGTTATATTTTATACATACTGTATGTTCAAGTTTAATACTGTGAGAAATTCATATTTTTTGTTATTCAATCAGTATTTAATACAACTAGGACAATAAATGGTTAAACTATAATGACGTTCTTTTTAATAAATTCAGCATATTTCAGGGTTTCCCCTAGGATTTTATTTAACCGTGGTGGTGTGGTGACCTCTCATGAGCGGGGTGGTGGGGGGTTAAAATGTAATTTAAAAAGTATATTATTATGTATACAAAGTTTAGTACATACAAATGGTCTCAGTCAGCAGGTTAACAGTTTTAGGAGCTGCCTGAGGAGAACTTCCTCGTTCTCCTCCTCATCCTCTGAGATCAAAAATCAACATCCATCCATAAGCTTTCTGCTTACAGGTCAAACATTTTTATTTAAATAGGAGTAAACTATACATGACCTAATTAAAAGTTACAGTTTAGTGTTCTTAGGACTGAAGACTTTCGGAGGAAAGAGGTTTTTAAACATCTTTTCTATCATTTTAGTGTTTTCAACTGAGGGGCTTTGATATGTTTATTTGAAGAAAAAAAATTATAGCAGAGGAAGTTCTTTGCACAGAAGAAAAAAATAAATTTTTACTGTTTTATACATACAGCGTCAGTCAGACTGTATGACCCGCCCTGCTCTGTTCTGATTGGATAAAACTTTGACTTTGGTTCTCTTTATTGGGTGAAAGAACCATCAGTTTAATTCCTAGACAGCTTTAACAAGTTTCTTTCTCTCCCGTTCATTTTTACAATGACGAACAGATGCGGAGGAAGACTTTAATCCAGGTTTTATTTTCTTGGTTGTCCACCAGACAACTGGGAGGCGTGATCTGGTTGTCCGAAACGAAAATAGGTTGTCTCGGATAAACTAAACAATGATTGCTTCAACCCCTGTTTTACGTTGAAAAAAAAAAAAAAGAAACTTCATTCCGAAAGTGTGGCGGCTTTTATTTAGTCGTGGCAGTGCGCCACGATCATTTACACGTAGGTGAAACCCTGCATTTATAATAAAATTAGCCCTTCATGTTATGGAAAAGCTGTCTTGATACAAGAGAAAACTCAGGTTTTGAAGAAAATGGCTTTTTATTAATGAATCTTTAGTCAATTGATAAGATCAATCAAATTGAGATTAATTCATTAACTGGTAACTCGCTGCAACTCATGAATTGACACACAGCCAACTTATAGGTTTTCAGGATGAGATCAGAAGCTCTGTGATGTTTCTGTGAGTGTTTATGGATTACCTGATGGTTGTCTTTGTTTCTCCTTCAGTGGCGGATCTCCTGTACTGGCGTGATGTGAAGACGACAGGTGTGGTGTTTGGGGCGAGCTTGCTGCTGCTGCTTTCCCTGACCGTGTGCAGCATCGTGAGCGTTAGTTCCTATATCGGACTGGCACTGCTCTCAGTCACCATCTGCTTCAGGATATACAAAGGCATTCTGCAGGCCATCCAGAAGTCAGATGAAGGGCACCCATTTAAGTGAGTACCACATTGACAGCAGGAAAGGTTTTACAGATGATTGGCTTTTGCTTTATCTTACTTGGATGAAGTCTAAAACTCTTCTGGGTAGATGTACTTTAACAGCACATGTATTCATACTGAACCGTAACAGTTGAGACATCTGAGACTAAAACAGGCACCCGATGCTTAAAGGTGAAATGAAGGAAAAAGCCCCAAAATTGTGTATTTTGCATATTTTGCATTCATATGTTTTATTTAAAATTGTGGTTTAAATTATTCACAACTGTAATGAAAAAAATATTTAAAAATAAGATTTTCCACCTGCTAAATGGAGCTACGTAGCAGAGCTAAACAGTTGTTCATATGTAACGTCAAACATGTCAAACAATCTGACTTCTTATTTGATTTGATTTATTTATTTAACAGGAAAAGATTATTAAAAATCAAGCCTGACTCAGCATAATTGCTGTTTTACAGCAGGTTCCTGTTCTGCAGCACATAAAACACTCAGAATTACAGCATCACAATCACATCATTATACACCATAGACACAAAGACAAACAAGCATACCAAATTTCAGGAAGGCAGCATTTGCAAAATAGGACATCTAAATATGAGCACAAGAAGTGTCCAGCAGATGGCAGACAAGATTCTTCTTAAAGGGCTGTAGTTTTGAAATGGACTTTATGTTTTGAGGAATGTCATTCCATGCTTTAGTATAAACATAGAAGAAAGACCTCTGGCCGTAACAGTTTTTAAAAGTTGGTAATATCAGTTGTCCTTTTGATCTAGTTGAATGACCACTTCCAGAATTTGATTTGGGCAGCAATGCACAGAGAGTTCCATAATTGGCACCTTGGAAGATCTGAAAATATAAATTAATACCACTATACAAAACATAGTTCTGTAAAGTCAAGGCATCAGACAATGAAAGAACTGTACAGTGATGAGTCCAACCAGGAAGTTTTTTATGAATTTTGTAGGCCCTGTTGTAGAGCCTAACTATGGGTTCTAAGATTTCATTTGTTGTAAGAGACCAAACAGGTAAACAGTACGACATGGTTGAGAGTATAATGGCATGAAGATAGATATTTGAAACAGAATTATGCACGTCTATGATACTGAATCAGATTTCACTATGAAACTAAAGATAAAAACCATCCAGCCATACAGATATGAACCAGTCACACGGAGTGGAGAAAGCAACTAACCGGTGTGTCTCTCCGGTTTCGGACCGAGCAGTTAAACGGGCTGAAGACGCTGCGCTGCTGGTTCTAAAATATTATTTATCCGTCTGCCCACCCGCAGCACTCCGTGTCATAGTGAAGCAACAGTGATAGCTGGAAAAAATAGTTGTTTTCACTCAATGTTATTATTATTATTATTATTATTATTATTATTATTATTATTGTTTCATGTTGACGGTGGAGACGGAGACGCTGGGGGAACCGTATCTGATGGGGAAACGCGGCTCAACATAACACCGGCGAGAATGAGTAAACACTGGCGTTTGTGTGTTCAAGATCATCAAAACTGTTCACCTTTTTAATTTAACTGGGAATGGATCATTTCAGCTAAATATCATACAGAAAGAAGCGCAGCTCGGAGCGCTATTTTACCCGGAGCTGTTTCACATGAAGAGAAGCTAGCTTGTTAGCCTGCTAGCCGTCGGATCTCCGGCAGCCTTGCTTTCGAGGTGCTCAGTGTAGCTTTCTGAGCAATGAACGAGACAGACCCGATTATGCTCATAATCTATATAAAACTCTTAATAAAAAGCAACTCACCACTTAGTTGCAGACTTTTGGCTTCTGAAGCTGCTAAAAAAAGTTTATGACCGCAGCAGAGCGTGTCCTCACATGGCTGTTGTTTATAATCCATCATGGGTAAACATTGTTGGCATTCTCCTTTAGATCGAGCCTTTTGGTCACAAAACTAAAGGATCTACTCAAACTGTGAAGCACTGAATAGGCAAAGTCTTGTAACCCTGCTAAATGGTCTGAGCAGAGCTGGGGCTGGGATTCATTGTTTTCCAGTCTTTCCTCCACATCGCATCAACGCAAACCTTCTGCCCTCAGGATCTTAAAAAAAATAAAAACAAAAAAGCTGGCAGCTGACCCTGCACCACATGTGAACCCAAAGGCCACACAATATTCCATTTCAAGTCCACAAAATAATGTAAAAGTCTTAAAAACAAAAGCTGCTTCTAAATGTAATCCTATGAGGAGCAAGAGTCGTTCAACAAATATTGCGTCACACAAACTGAGCCCCCTGCTGGAGCTATGAATGGGATGCAAAAATATGTTTTTTCACGCAGTTTGTAGAAGATTACATGTTTTGGTCAAATTTAAAACAATATTTAGACATTTTATTAATATTCATACTACAAACAACATATATTGTCAAATTATTAAGTTATTTCACCAACTAAAGTAGCCTTCATTTCACCTTTTTAAATCCCAATGGCTAAGATGGATGGGGCCGGGGTTCAAAATTGAGACATTTTTTTGGGGAGGGAGTCTGTGTCGTGTCTTTAATTAATCATTAATGGAAAAATGACTGCTTGTGAGTATTTACAGTACACAATGCCAGAGAGAGGCGTTTAAAGAAAAGTAGCTGCTCTGACCTTAATGTCAGGAGTCACAGGAAATATTTACCTCCTATTTTACCTACTCTTTTTTTTTTTTTTACCCCGCATGGAGGCAGGAGAGATAAGGGTGTCTCTGCCCCATCCCACCGCCATTCTGTTTGTTTTCTGAATGAGCTGAGATGATCAGAGCACGCCTCAGGAACAACATGGAGTGTCTTCTGAAATGTTTGTCTCAGCTTTCATATGCGTCACCTCACGTGACTCATACAGTCATCATTTTTTATACCGTCATCTTTTGATACCGCAGTATAACAAAATACCTTCATACTGCCCAATCCTAGGAACACCGCATTATCAGTACATGCAGATGTTTCCTTGATTTTTGAGTTATGACAGAAATCAGATGGAGCTAAACTAGTTGAACTCGATTCACAGGGTTCGACCAGTGGAGACAAATGTTGCGATGAAACCGATAAAAACATTTTTAGAAACTATAGAAGAGGTGATTGTTTTGTAGCTTTGTTGTCCTTCGTCACAGAGATAAGAGTGGAGTTGGAAATTCCCTCCATCTGTCTGCCTTGTGAGCTGGATAACTTGAAAAATAAGTGACCAGCCTCAATGTTGGTCTGTAGCTGCTTCTAGCCATGAAAAAGTTTCCTATCACCACATCAAAATCCAAAAGGACTGCCGCCATTCACCACCAGTCATTTGAGGAATCTATTTTCTAGTTTTAATATTGCTTCAAAGTAGAGCTGGGTGAAATGGCCTAAAATCAATATTGCGAAATATTGACCAGTTCACCTCGATAACGATAAATGCACGATAACTCTTACCACCCCCCCACCACACACAAGTACATGGTAAAGTATAGTCATAGCACTATACACTGTGTCCATGTTCTTGTCAAAGTACACAGTTTAGATTTTGAACAGCTTTTCTGTAGTTTATATTTGTCATTTTAGTGTTTTTAATATTTAATAAAAAATATTTTTGGCAAGACTTGAGTCACACATATTGAAACAAATATTTAACCATCTCCGTATTATAACTATTCAGTGCAAACGAACAAATTATGTATAATTTTATATTAAAAAAATTATGTCTTTTGTACTGCACAAAATAACTTATACATGTTTTTATTTGTTAGACTGACTGATTTCTCTATTAAAATAACAATTTCTTTCCAAAAGATTATATTATTTAGAGAGCTCATGTAATTATTTAATACAATTTATTCTTATTTGATCATTTATTGAATCACAGAGCAGTTTAGTCACTGTATGGTTCTAAATATAAACAAGCTATATTGTGAAGAAGTAAATTTGTAGATGTTAATACTGCATAGCATTTTTTATTATTCATTTATTTATTTTATGGGGGGTAACGCTAAGCGGAGACTCGTCTTTTCTATAATATGGGACAAAGAAATGTTCATCTGTTAGTTGATATTGTTTCGTTAGAAGAACTGAAACAGCAGCTCTCAGAACTCAGCTTGTGTGCACCTCAGCGCGCTCCCATAACAGAGCTGCTGAGGAGAGGAGTTTGGTCACGCGAGCAAAGTTGGACATTTCTGTTCAATAACGACGCTCTGAACACAAACTTAGTGTGTTAGATTTTAGATACCAACGTCTCTGGTAGCTCAGGAGCAAAGTGTGGAGAGAGGATGTGGTTTGCTCGCTCAGGACAGGAGCTGAAGGCTAACCGGTGTTTATCCTGCAGACTGCTTCACCGACATCAGAAAGACCCGCCCTGGTCTGCTCTGATTGGATCATCTATGCTGTTGGGTTCATTTGATTTGTTGGCTTGAGGCCGCAACAGAAAACGAGAAGGTTTCTCTCTTCCTCATTTTTTTAAATACTAAAAATAGCGACACGGGCAAAATGACGTTGGTTATTGATATAAATGTCGGTATCAGTTATTTTTCGGTTTGTCGCCCAGGCCTACTTCAAAGTACAGTAACTTGAAAAGGTAGGGTTGGCTGAAGATTAATCTGTGGTGGGCAAGGCCACCCCTGGCTCCACCATTTCACCTGATGGTGGATAAAATTTCTTTCTCCTCGCACCAAGGTGTATCACTCTGCACTGCCTTGGTCAAGCAAAGAAAAAAAAAATTCTTTTCTTATGCAGAGTGATTCAAATTTCAAAGGGAAAATGTCATAACTGAACACCACAGATATATTTTAGGCTATGTCCAGAACATTAATGATATCTTGAAAGCTGCCATTTTGAATCAAACTAAGGCAAGTTTTTCCAAAGACAGGGCCCTCTCACCTATTACTTGTCAGTGTACCACTGGTTTCTTTTTTATTTATTCACTGGTGGTGAGTTTTATGATAATACACACATCAAGGCAACAAATGGAAACCAATGAGACTGACTGAATCAGGGCAAATTAGAGTTTCAAGTTTTTAATGAATCATCTTTAAAAATAATTTTATTCATTAAATTTTAAAAAGTCTTTGGACCTGAAGCAACTGTGTAAGTGAATTTAAATAACTTTCTAAACATGACTATAGCAGAACCTTCTTTTTGACAGTTTTATTATAAAGCCAGAGCTGAATTCTGAACCAGTCCACTTCATCAGCTGTTCTGCTCCTCTCCTCTCATCAGGCAGTATCTGGACCAGGAGGTGGCGCTGTCCGAGGACACGGTTCACAAGTACAGCGACATGGTTCTGGAGAGGCTCAACAAGACCATCGGTGAACTGAGGCGCCTGTTCCTGGTTGAAGACCTGGTGGACTCCATCAAGGTGAGAGCTGGTTGGTGCCTCAGGTTAGGTGTGGGTTCTGTGCAGGTCATGATCATGGGTCAGCACTGAGATACTTTGCTGCTGTCAGAAGGCTAGTGTCAGCAGGATAAACCCACAGAACCGCAGTTAGTCTCATCAGTTTCAGATGGTTTCTGTGCAACCAGACTTATCCTGATGCATTATGGGATATTCTTATAGTTCTGGCTCAGATAAATAGCTACTTGTCATTAACATGTGTCTTAATTTTTTAATGTTCAGCCTGCAGGTGGAACAGTAAATAAAATCCATGGTTGAGTTTAGGGCTGCAACTAACGATTATTTTAATAATCGATTAATCTGTCGATTATTTTTTCGATTAATCGGTCAAATCATTAAAATGCTTAATTACATGATTATGAGTAGATATGAATTAATTTCATTCCTGTATAAATTCGGGATGCAAATTGTCGATTACTGAATAAATCTGAAGTTGCTTTATCTTATACATTGAC
>NW_013953002.1:103136-104993 GCF_001266775.1 Austrofundulus limnaeus | reverse complement strand
CGTACGCACAACTTTAGAACAAATCTGTGCGTACGAACGGTTCTTGCATGAGGCCCAATGTCTTGCTGAAATGTCCAGCCACGTTTCATCTTCATCTTCATCATCCTGGTAGATGGAAGCAGATTTTTATCAAGAATGTCTCTGTACTAGGGCTGCCACAAACAATTATTTTTATAATCGATTAATCACCGATTATTTTTTCGATTAGTCAACTAATCAGATCATAAGGTAATTGAATAAAAACATAGAGCTTATCGCGCCAGAATGCAGCTGCTATTATATAACCAGAAATAGACATTTATGAAGATTGTCAAACGGACAAAAACTCATAAATGGAGATATAAAAAAGTCTTTTGCATGAAGGAGTCCATCTGCAGATAAATGTGGAACATTAACTGGGACAAATAACAGCGGATCCACTGAAAAAGCTACTTTTCAAATGGTTTGAGATAAGAACCGAACAGAAAACAAACCTCCCTTAAGTTCTCTTAAATAACATTTCAATATAGTATTTTAAAATAATGTTTGAAAAACAGATTCAATTTTAAGATAATGATTCAAAACATTTTGGGTGCAGTTTTTTAATTTTGTAAGTTTATTTCTTATTTCCCCTCCAGCTTTCTGAGGCCCCCCTGGCAGCCCCCACTTTGAAAAACACTGCTCTATCATGTGATTATTGATGTTGGAATACACAGTAAAAAAAAGTTTTTTTTATACCAGGATTTTATTTTCAGTTGCCAATCAGCAGCTTTGAATTAATTCTTCATGTTTAAAACAAAGTTTGGTTTTCCGTAGACTCAGATCCATATTGATGCGTCAGTTTTAAAAGTGATTAAAATACATTTAAAAATAACAGCTGTGTCAACACCCACAGTTCCAACACAAACTATTTTGCATTAATAAGAACATTTTCACTTGTTTTATTTTAAAAGTTGAGCTCTTAATTTTTCTTTAACTGTTGAGTTTGATGATGTCATGTTTTATTCCTGCCATGTCTGCAGTTTGCCCTACTGATGTGGATTCTGACCTACGTCGGTGCCTTTTTCAATGGCCTCACTATTCTTATCCTGGGTGAGGAACCTTTTTCCAGAATGTACTGCAGCACTAAATGATGATGTGTTTTGATGAACAGATTAATTTATCCTTTGCCTCACTTGGTTAAAATGTCCTGAAACAGCAGATGAATTGAAGCTTCTTTTCTTCTTTAGGTTTGATTGGAGCGTTCAGCTGCCCGATCATCTATGAGAAACACCAGGTATGTGTCGGGTTTTTTCCACTGCGCACCTGTTTGTGGTGCAGACAAGGCTTAAAGTTCTCCGTCAACACGACTCATGTCTGTCATTTTGAATGTGGCCAGATGGAATTCCATCATCTTAAAAAAATTAGAAAATAATTCTGTTTTCTTCTGTATCGTTAAATCTTCTTCTTCGTTTAATCTAATAAGACAGGATTAAACAGACTCTGCTTTCAACAAATCAAATGAACCCCACAGCTACAGTTTAATTCAGTCAGAGCAGAGCAAAGCAGAGGGGGTCTGTCTGAAGTCTGTGAGACCCCTCAGGTCAGGTTTCAAAGTCTGCAGGATAAGCACTGGTCAGCCTACAGCCTCAGTCCTGAGTGAACAGACTCCAGTCTTCCACATGTTGCTCTCAAGATACAGTGGGGAGAACAAGTATTTGATACTCTGTTGATTTTTCAGGTTTTCCCACTTGCAAAGCTTGTAGAAGACTGTAATTTTTATCATAGGTACTCTTCAACTGTGAGTGATGGAATCTAAAACAAAAATCCAGAAAAATACAATGTATGATTTTTAAATAATTAATTTCCATTTTTAAATAATTAATTTCCATTTTATTG
>NW_013953002.1:97775-102138 GCF_001266775.1 Austrofundulus limnaeus | reverse complement strand
GTGTGGACAGGTGTCTTTTATACAGGTAACGAGTTCAAACAGGTGCAGTTAAAACAGGTAATGAGTGGAGAACAGGAGGGCTTCTTAAAGAAGAACTAACATGTCTGTGAGAGCCAAAATTCTTACTGGTTGATAGATGATCCACTACTTATTTCAAACAATAAAATGGAAATTAATTATTTAAAAATCATACATTGTATTTTTCTGGATTTTTGTTTTAGATTCCATCACTCACAGTTGAAGAGTACCTATGATAAAAAATTACAGTCATCTACAAGCGTTGCAAGTGGGAAAACCTGAAAAATCAACAGTGTATCAAATACTTGTTCTCCCCACTGTACCAGAGACTTTAGTATCTATAAAGTCTAACGTCCAACTTTGCATGGCCAAACTCTGTCCTCCTGCAGGAGCACGCAGCAGCACAAGCTGAGTCTTTCTGTGAGATCCACTTATAGCAAACATTATTCTCTATTTTTAGTTCATTATCATAAAGACAGTATCTGCAAACTTATATTGTAGGAACAAGGTTTTGCATGTTTCAGCTTGCTTATATTTAAAACCATACTGTACACAGCTTTCAGGGGGACATGGGTGCGATTTCTTTTTGCGTTCCCTCACAGTACATTTACATTACTTGGAAAAAAACCTTTTGCATTCCCACGCAAAAGTTTGTTCTAAACTTATCTTAAATCAGGCTTTTATTTTGAAATATCCAGTTACCAAAACAGGATGTGTCACCCAATAAATTTGGTGATATAGATGGCGATATTGTGTAGCTGCTTTGTTTTAAAATATCTACATATTACAGGCGTGGCTTCATTCTGAAGTCAGTCTAAGTCTAACAAATAAAATATTGTAGTTTTAAGTAACTTGGTGCTGCGCAAAAGATATATTTGCCATATTTTTTAAAATACTGAATTATAGCACATACAAATACACAAATATTTGCTCTGAAATTTTATGGAGATGATAAAATATTTGTATGATATATCTGACAAGTCTTGCCAAAAAATGCTGTTTTTTATTAGATATATTAAATCACTGAAATGATATGAATGTAAACTACGGAAAAGCTGTTCAAAATTATCCTGTTTTTTATAAATCTCTTTGGTCCCAGTGTTTCAGGTTAAGGTCTTTGTATTATGGTTCATTAGAAGACACTATGCTGTGGACTTTGACTAGAGACATGTAAAACAGTTTGAGGAGTATAATGTGTATGCTCTTAGTCAAAGAACACATGATAGGGTTAGATGTGTAGTTCACCATGTACGTGTGTGTGATTTTATTTTTGCTTTTACCCACATGTGCACAGTAAGTAAAGTTGATCCTGTTTCTAACAGTCCAGTTGATCTGCAGATTCTGTTTTAGTTTGGATTAATGACATGATGGTCCTGTTGTGTTTCAGACTCAGATCGATCATTACCTGGCTCTGGTCAATAATCAGATCAAAGATGTTGTGGGAAAGTAAGTCATCATACTAATGAAATCATTTTTATTACCATTTTATTTAATGTATTCATGTAAAAGGACAGTGCTCAATATTTCAAATGTATAAATTCACTTGAATTAGCACAATAGCTACATCATTGTCTGCTGTGTTTGACTAATGTAAAATCTAATAAATCCTGAAGGTAAGTCTCAGACTGAGGAGTCTTGTGAAAGAGCCTTCAGAATGTTTGTTGTGAACAGTTTTTAACATGAGAATTAAACAGGGTTTTTTTGTAAATTTCACTTTGATTTTTTTCAGGGTTCAGGCGAAGGTTCCTGGGTTGAAACGCAAAGCAGAGTAAAGGAACAGAAAGTTGATGTTCGGATTCAGAGTCCTGATGAAGATTGAGGGAATGGGAGGAGGGGGTGTAACGTTTTATGGGGAGGGGGTCAGACATGAAGGAAAATTAAGGACAAGAGGGAAAGGTCTAATGTGGATGTAACCCTTCTTAGAGTATTTGTCAGATGAAAAACAAATTTCCACTTAAGAATTCCTGTTTTTGTTTTCAGAAAGCCTTCAGAAAGCTCGCTGGCTTTTGTCTGTCCTGTTTTTATTTTGTTGGAAAAGTTTAAAATGTTTGTTTCTGAGAGCCAACCAGACTCTGAAAATCACATTTCAAACTTCAGTAAGCCCTGCCCCTTTTTAGCCCGGTGCATTGAGGGAGGCCAAGAGCTCCTCCGGCCGGATCAAATCATTATGCTGTTTCCTGGATAGTAGATTTTTGATGAGCTAAGATTATTTTTTTCTAAATGTTATCTTGTGATTTCTTTTTCTTTTCTTCATTATGACTTTCTTGTCGCTGAAGCTTCAAGCTTGCTCTCTCAGTAAGCGGCTTTTGACTTTTTTTTTCTCTCTCTCTCTTTGGGTGTGTGCGTGTTGGGGGGGTTGTACAAAAATCTTTGCTTCTGAGTAAATGTAGGAAACATCAGACAACTCATTAACCACATAACATCATCTCATCACCGCTGTCACGTAGAAACTGCAACATTTACATTAATCCAATATTTAAAAAAACAGATGGGATTTAGATTAAACTTAACTCTCTGTGAAGCTGAGTTCTTAATGAATAGGCTTGATGTGACTGAGAAACGTTCAAGCATTTGTTTGTTATGCAAGTATAATTGTGAATGTTTCAAATATTTCAACGGTTGTGATGATTAAAAAGCTCCCAGCTGGGAGTTGTGTTTGTGGAATGCATTGTGAAGATGTTAACAGTTATCAATAAAGCTACAAAGAAACCTGCCAACTCTTCTGTCTGATCTGTTCCTGAGGAGTACCGCAGTCAGAACAAACAGGTTTTCTGGTCTAAATTAAGGAATCAAAGAAAAATGGGCTTTTTCAGTTGTTAAATGTGGGATGAACATTTAAAAAAGTTTTAAATCTTTATTAATCGAGAAATTGTGCACTGTGATGGGAAAACTTGAATTTTCTTTGGGATTCTCATGAAATAACCCCAACACTGGAAGGCCTTGAAGTGCAACATCCCTGCGATGTCCAATGATATTAGAGGTCTATGGAGGGTCAAAGGTGTAGGTACTTTAAAGGGTTTGCTAAATATCCATAAAAGCTAGCTGACTACACATGGCTGAACAAAGCTGAATAAATGCACAGTTTTGTACCTCCTCATAAAGTCTCACAAGGAGGTTTTCCATTTCCTTCCCAGAAAAACAGAGCCGCAGAAGTTTAGGATTGCAATTGTCCACTACAGCTCTGAATCTTTGTGATGCAGAAAAAAACCCTCACAGATCTGTAAAAGTGCATACACCATTATTTCCATAAATATTATGTTTACATCATACAGTAAATAAATAAAAATTTACACCCCTTTCATTTACATAGTTTTACACATTAAGACAACAAAACTTATACCAGAGTAAAATATATTGTGTTCAGTTACTCAAATGTGTGTAAAGGACAAGGCAACAAATACAGAATTAAGACTTGAATGTTAATGTAAGAACCAAAGCCATACAAACTACCCATCAGCCATCGCATGATAACATATTTTATCACGAGAAAGCCATGGGGAAAAAAATGCAGAAAACATCCGCTCTTGGCTACCATACAATAGTTTACACACATATATTATTATCCCCTCTGTAACTACTACAATTAATTTATTAGTAGTTTATTAGCAGTAATATTGTTGTTGCTGTTGTTGTGATTATTAATATATTACATGTATTAGAAATGAACTGAATGATTCAGTGAACAATTTTTTTACATGAATTATTTTACTGAACTGATTCAAATGATTCAGTTCAATAAAATGAACTGCTGTTCCCATCACTATCTCAATAACTATCTCGCAGCATGCCCATGAACAATTGACTAGTGCCTCTTAGTGGACAAAAGAAATCATTGCACTTTAAAACAACACATGCAGCCAATATCCTAATGACATGAGTACACATACAGTATACCATACTTCTTAAGACCCCCCCCCCCCCACACACACACACACACACTTGTACTCAGGTTGCTGAAATAATAAAATACACCAGTAAACTAAAAACACAAATGTGGATTTCTTCCACTCTCTTTTTGTCTTTATTTTTCAAGCACCAAACAACATTTAATTTTTTTTATTAAGTTTTAGCTTAGAAACAGGTTTGGTCATTGTAGATCATTCTGATAAATTGTTACAGGTTTGTTTTTGGTGTGGACCATAAGAGATGCCTTAAAAGTAAGTAAAGTATAAATGTTCAGAAAGTTCTTGTTCAGTTTTGTACATTCCTGCATCTTGTTGCTTTTTGTCTAGAAGCGCTGGAGTACAATTTCCCATGGACTCGTATGGGATGCCGTTTGTAAAATTACACAGTCAAAAATTAGCAGCAATATTTTGCTTAATTTAGCCTTTCATAAATGGGGGGG
>NW_013953002.1:89493-91766 GCF_001266775.1 Austrofundulus limnaeus | reverse complement strand
GATCTGTGTCCTTCTTGTTTGGGCCTAGATCACCTAAAGGAGGCCTTGACTGATGCGGCCTGCCCTAATTGTTCTATCCCTGGCAGCGTCTGGTACTGATTTTCAAGATCCGTTTGAATCTGGCTCGCACGTGTCAACAGCCAGTTCGCGTCTCTCTTCCTGCTCTTAGTCGGAAGAGGATGTTTCGATAGTAGCCTGMTGCTTCCAGTGCTTTCTTCCGGCGTCCTACTACTAGGTCGTCCTTTATGGTTCCCCCATCTGCCGACTATGTGAAGGAGGTTCATGCCTGTTGGGCAGATACTAAGGCCTTTTCACGACCGACCTCTGATGGCAGGGCTCTGGTGGCCATGCAGGATGCGCCCAAGTTTGGCTTGGGTCATATGCCTTCTGTCGAACCTGCCATAGCATCCCTCATTGTGGCTCCAGATGAGGTTCTGAGAGCTAATGCGAGGTGTCCTCGTCCTCAGTGTCGTGCGACTGATCTGCTCTGTAGAGCTTATGACTCGGGGGCTTGATTGGGGTGACTCGGTAATTCATTGTCACATTTATTACTGGGTCTCTCAGCCTCTCTGGAGGGCTTGGCGATTGATGCACCTACTCAAGGTTTGATGGATGCATCTCTTCATGCGTTTGCTCTTTTGTCCAGGGAAATTGGCCGTGTCCTGTCTACCCTTGTTCGGGCACGACGCCAGGTCTGGCTGGCACAGTCTCCGCTTACTGAGGCTTGTAGAAGGACCCTGATGAGTCTTCCAGTTGTCCCGGGAGAGCTGTTACGCTCTGCTGCGCTTGCAGCCTTGGAGCGGTCGGCCCAGGCTTCTCATACCAGGTAGCAGCTGGCCGGACTTCATCGCAGGCGACTGCAGCGCCCTGCTGGGAGTGCCTCTGCATCTTTTTCACGCACTTATCCGGCCCCGTCTACACCCTCCGTGGGACAGCCATGGCCTGCTGCAGGGCCTCCTCCTGGCCAGTGGGACGTTTCAAGGGGTCAGGCTCGCATGGCTTCTCAACCCCGGCAATCCACTCGGCAACCCTCCCGCCCTCTTAGGGGCAGTGGGGTTCGGAAATGATACAGAGCTGGCGGTGGGACACTTTACCCCGGACCAGTTCAGTTGCTGGACCGCTCTCGTTCCCGATCCATGGGTGGTGTCTACACTGACTCGGGGTTACACGCTACAGTTCCGCCGCCGCCCTCCTGTTCCTGGTCGAGTCAGGATGACTGTGATTCACGACCAGGCAAAGGCTCAGGCTCAGAGTCACGGAACAGACGCCTTGCTGGCCAAGGGCGCTATATTGCCTGTCGACCCCCTGCTGGATCCAGGGGGCTTTTACTCAAAGTATTTTTTAGTCCCAAAAAAGGCCGGCGGACTCCGCCCAATTGTGGACCTCAGGGGTCTCAATGTGTTTTTAAAGACTATTCCGTTCCACATGTTGAGCGTCAGGGATGTGCTTCAGACAATCTCCCCAGGTGACTGGTTCACCTTGGTCGACTTGAAGGATGCCTACTTTCATGTTCCGATCGTATCACACAAGGGGTTGAAGATCCTGCCTTACTTAGACGATTTGCTAATCTGTGCGCCCACAGAAGCTCAGGCGGCGGCGGACACACACACATTACTCCAACACATAGACTTGTTAGGTCTTCGTGTGAACTGGCAGAAAAGCAACTTGGTTCCATCTCAGCAGGTCACCTTTCTTGGGATCATGATGGACTCCCTCACTATGACTGCTCACCAGTCGCCTCAGCGTGTGGAGGACATTCTTCAAATGCTGTCTTCCTTTCTACCCGGCCGCGCACCCCCTTTCTTGCTTACCTTTGTCTGTTGGGCAAGCTGACTGCTGCTGCTACAGTGGTACCCCTGGGACTGTTGTCTCTGCGACCGCTACAGATGTGGCTCAACAGCCTAAGGCTGCACCAATCTCGTATGCTGCACCGCCGCAGGAGACTGCTGGTGTCCAATCAATGCCTTGCATCACTGGTTCAGTGGCGAGAGGCAGGGTTTATGACCAAAGGGGTTCCACTGGGCTCGCTGCCGGATCGTCGAGAAGTTGTCTCTATCGATGCATCCGCCACAGGATGGGGGGCGTCGTGGCAGCGACAGATCGCCCGGGGGACATGGTCCCTGCAGGAGAAACTGCAGCACATCAACGCCTTGGAGTTGGAGGCTGTGCAGCGGGCGATGCGACACTTCGTCCTGGGCCTGCGCAGGAAACATGTCCTAGTGCGGTCGGACAATACTTCGGTGGTCTTTCATATCAACCATCAGGGGGGAACA
>NW_013953002.1:81917-87144 GCF_001266775.1 Austrofundulus limnaeus | reverse complement strand
ATGTTTGTATGTTTAATCCTGTTCATATATCTAAAAATAAATTACTTTATTTTGGAAATACGTTCAGGTCACAAGTTTTCATTTCTCATTCATGATCAGAATGGGTCTTGTCAGTGTCTGAGATTTCATAATGCAAAGGTCTTAAGGGATTATTTTGTGAGATTGGGCTGGTCCTAATTTCATAGAGTGGTTCATTACAGTGCCATTCCACCAGGAGCATTAGTGCGTCATGGGCCGCTAAGACTGGGGTCACTCTGGAGGCTATCAGTGCAGCAGCCTCCTGGTCATCTCCGAATACTTTTGCTAGATTTTACAGGGTAAACCTGGCTGCCTTTCACCCGCTGGAGGGGATCCTGTCCCAGCGTTCCTCATCCCAGTGAGGTGGGCATGTTTTAAGATTGTTTCTTTTCGGGGTGCGATTCCTCAGGACTCTGTTGGTAGTCGTCATCCAGTGCTTTAAGCACCGCCTCTGGCGGTCAGTAGGGATGAAATAGAATGAGAGTTACGACTGTAACTGCGGTTCTATGAATCCCGGATGACTGCCAGAGCGTTCAGTCCCTCGGAATCATCGTGTTTCGCGAGAAGATTAAGGGACTGAGCTGGCATTGTCACGTGGCTTTGTAGACTTACCGGTGTCACCGGGTGTCACACGTGACCATGTTGGTATAAGATTCTCGACCTGAGCATGCGCAAGAGTGATCATTCAGTGCTTTAAGTACCGCCTCTGGCGGTCATCCGGGATTCATAGAACCTCAGTTACAGTCGTAACTCTCGTTCTTGTTCTTGTTATTCTGTAACATGGCACCCTGAACCACCTTCCTCCAGACGGCAGAAGTTCATATTCACCACAACAGCAATCAAACACATGAGACGGATTCATAGAGATTTTATCTGCCAATCCTACAGCCTGATTTTTACTCATCTCAGTGAATCCATTCTCCACTGGATGGCCCATGATTTTCGAGTAGATGTTGACCCTCATGTTGACCCTCATTATCCTGTTCTTCAGTTGTACTGAAAGACCACTGAACCACTCTGAGCTGCCATACAGCAAAACACTCTGAATGATGGCTGTGCAGAAATGGTCCAGTATGACTGCACTGGTTTCGAAGGATCAAAGTCTCCACAAGAAATACAGGGGTTAGACAATGAAACTGAAACACCTGKTTTTAGACCATAACATCCCTTTCAGACAGCTTCCTCTTGCATCCACAGTTAATCCTGTTGGATGTGGTTGGTCCTTCTTGGTGGTATGCTGACATTACCCTGTATACTGTGGCTCTTGATGCATCACAAACACTTGTTGTCTTGGTCACAGATGCGCCAGCAAGACGTGCACCAACAATTTGTCCCCTTTTGAACTTTGGTATGTCACCCATAATGTTGTGTGCATTGCAATATTTTGAGCAAAACTGTGCTCTTACGCTGCTAATTGAACCTTCACACTCTGCTCTTACTGGTGCAATGTGCAATTAAAGAAGATTGGCCACCAGGCTGGTCCAATTTAGCCATGAAACCTCCCACACTAAAATGACAGGTGTTTCAATTTCATTGTCTAACCCCTGTATATCCTCTGTTGTCATTTATTGCACAGATAATCCACATGAATGTTCCAGGAGAGGGCGCTGTCCACATGTAGATATTTAAATGAGTCAGACTGTTTGACAATCTCCTGGGGCCTCATGCAGGAAAGGATTGCACAGCTTTCACATTAAAGTTGACGTATGGATAAATTTTGAAAAGTGTGCCGCACCAAAAAATTCAGATGTATAAAACCGTGCGCACGCATGTTCCTGCGCACCTGTCCGTTATACATCCCAGTGAACGTGAAACTGACTGCACGTGAGACACCTCCCCTAACACGCCTCCATTTAAATCTGTAAAATAGATGTAAATGTGTCCAGCGTGTGAGATTCTCCTCAGATTGTCCTCTCTGTGGGATCAGAAATGATTTTTAGATGCAGGAWAAATATACATTAAATGGAGAATGAGTGAAAAAACTGTCTAAATAAGTAGTGGAGTGTAAAAATGAGTTTGCCACACGCAAAGATGTGTGGGTGTTGGTGTGTGCGCGTGTGAAGCTGCTGTCTTCAGCAGCGCATGAGGCTGAGAGACATTTCCACCTTTACACGTCTTACACTAAAATAAAAATCTAACAGCGTGTTCAGATGCTCCTTACATACAGAAAACAGAATGGAGTCATATTTCTTTGGATTCCGGTCAAATTCATGATTTTGTGGGTTAAAACTGTCGACTGAAAAACTTTGTGTGGCTGCAGCACATTCTTACGGCAGATGAAAAGTGCGCGGTACAGTATCGTGTTCAGGACTGACCGAGTCACAGAGGAGAAATGCAGAGACACGTGAAGCTTTCTATGAGCTGCTGAAAGCTGCTGGAGTGGAAAGTGAGTAAAAACTTTGTAAAAACAATTGTTGTGATTATCTTTCAAGACATTTTGCAAAACTAGATGCTGGACAGCTTCAGTATTGATCCTGACAGAGCAGCAGGGATCTCCGCTGTCGCTCCTCCTGCCTGTGAGAGGCAGAGTGAACTTAGCACCTGAGAGTTCAGCTGCGGCTTGGCTCATTTGCAAAATAAACAGTGATTGGTTGTTTACAGAGGAGGCGGGTATTTGCTGCCTGCAGACAGTAGCTGTGCCCAAAAGACAGGCCGGGTCGAGGTGGGCCGGGTCCTTGGTAGACCGGAAAAAAAGAGGCTGTGAATTTGGACAGTCTAGCCTCCCGTCCTTACCCCAGGTACGTCATGTCACCTAGCAACTGTGACGACGCTAAACAAGCAAACTTAAATCAAAATTAGAAAAATATCAATATATTAGCATTTTTAACATCACAAAACAATAAAATTAACTTAAAGGTATCATTTGAAGAACTAATTGACCCGCTGTAGGTGCATATTTATTTCGCGTTTTTTTTTTTAATGACAAAAATAATATTTAAAAACATGTCCATACAAATGATAAAAGTATTAGAATTACAACCGCTAAAAATTTTTAATTTTTATATCACCACATTTTATTTAAAACGTATTCTTTTCTCTCTTTGTCCACCATTACTAGCATAAAAAATCTCCTGTCGGGCCACAACGCATTATGGGATATGCTGGGCCCCGAAGGATCCATCAGACCAGTCCTTCAATTTGGGCAAAAGGAAGGACACATTTGTCGGCCATATCGGAGGAGTCTTCGGTTTTGGACGGCCTTCATCACGGCGCTGAGACGTATGCGGCCGACAAATTCGGCCTTCGGAGGACCCGGCCTGCTGTTTTGGACATAGCCAGTCTGTCCTGCACACAGCACGGAGCGGACTCCGCCGAGGAGGCAGAGATGAGAGACACCTTGTCCATTTATTTGGCGGATTTGATTTAAGGGGGCAGGGCATTCATCTGAGGGGGCACTGCCCCCTCTTGCCCCAGCGTAGCCGGCCTCGCCTTACACGGTCTTTAAGTCATATTCTTAGAGGAGACTTTAACTTTTACCAAAGTAATTTTATGAAAAGATACTTTTACTTTTACTCATCACTTTGTGGTACTTTATACAACACTGAACGTAGCCAGTGTTTTAGAGTGGCCATCACAAAGCCATGATCTCAATCCTATTGAAAATTTATGGGCAAAGCTGAAAAGGCATGTGCAGCCTTCAAACATGGCTCAGTTACACCAGTCCACAGCACAGGCAGCTATTGCACAGGAAAAAAAAACAACTTGCATTCAGCTTTTGTCCTTAAACTGAGAAGATGCCTTCAGATTTGGTGTGCCAGCCAAACTGAAAAAGAAAAATGTATATTATTAAGTTTTAAACTGCAGAAATCCAAGCTGACACACTGGGGTCTGAAAATTGGTGCCTAGCTGAAGCCAGCTGACCAAGGCTGTGTGATGGGAAGCCAAAGCCATCCTGTCCAGAACTTTGAATCTTGCCTGATTGAAACAGTGATGACTCCACAGACAGAACCTGCATGGATTTTAAACTGAACAGATCCCAACTAAGCTATCCCCGATTGAGACAACTAGATGCCTCCGTGACCTGGTGAGAATCTTGAACTGTACCTCTTAAGGCAGTGGTTGAACCCTTTTTGGGCCAGTGCCCCCCAGTCCATGATATATGTCCCCTACCACCCCCCATCAAATAAAATGCGAGACTCTTACACTGAATATTATATTATAATTACTGTCATTGGGGCCGTTGATTATTGTTGTTGTTGCTGTATTTAGTATCAAAAATATTTTTATCATTGAATTGAAAAAAATGTTGTTATTGATTAACTAAATATTAGATGCAGTCTTGTACTTTTATACCTTCTGATCATTGCAGCCATGAGGTTTAAAACGGAGAATGGGAGTTAGTGTGTCTTATCAATATCTTCTTTCTGTCTTCATAACAAAGTTGGTTATGTTCTTACATCTGACATAAAAGTTACTGATGGGTTCAAATTAATTACACCTTAAAGAAATAAACCAAACAGACATGAGTATTAAGTATTGATCAGTTTTACCTTTGCAAAGCGAGAGATTCTGGAGAAACACCTAGCTTTTGATGGCCAGGTATCTGAAGAAGCTCTGAGGCTCTGGCAAGAAAACTGTTTTCTTTATTGGCAGACAAGAAATAGAAAAAACACATCCTGACCAATCACATCACAGAGAGCTGTTTCTTATCAGCAGAACAGAGCAGTAGAGGCTGAAGAAATTTTATTTTGATCAAGGTCTTTTTATTTTAATTTTTTTAACATAAACCACAAAAAAGAACAGACATACAAAAACGCAAAACAAAACACACACCCCCAAAATCCCTCCCATCCCTCCCCACCTATACCGGATCTACTACATAACCTAAATCCATCATGTATTCATGCATAAGTCAAAACGATGCACAGTTTGTGATAAAGAACCAATATTTAACCTTTACACAAAATTATCTGCCAACATTTTTTCTACATAAGATATAAATGGCTGCCAGATGTCAAAAAATTTGTTTACAGTTCCCCTAACAGTATATCTAATCTTCTCTAAATGAATGTAAGACATAACTTCTCTTAACCAATGACYATATACTGGAGGATGTGGATCCTTCCATCGAAGAAGAATAAGTCTTCTAGCCAGTAGAGAGCAGAAAGCTAACACCGTCCTCTGATGTTCAGGGAAGCCTCTGCTGGAGCCACCCCAAAGAGAGACATGAATGGTGATGGATGAACAGTTCGTCCAAATAGTCCTGAAA
>NW_013953002.1:79446-81363 GCF_001266775.1 Austrofundulus limnaeus | reverse complement strand
TCTGTGCTAACTGTTCAAATGAGGCAAACTTATTGTTTATATAAAGATCATTTACAGAAGTTATTCCCTTTAAACTCCAAGTATTGAAAACAGAGTCCATTTGTGAAGGAGCAAACATATGGTTATTTGATACTGGAGCAGACAATAATAATTCTGTACTTTTAAACAACCTCCTGCACTGATTTCAGATTTTTATTGTGTGAGTTACAACCGGATTAGAAGTATAAGTTGAGATTGGTTGATTAAATGGTAACTGGGAGCAAAGTAAAGCAGAGAGAGAGAGCTCGCTGTAATTGATTTTCTCTCTAGAGTTACCCAAGTAGGGACAGGGTTGTCGTCTCTCAACCAGTACAGTAAGGCTCTAATGTTGGCCACCCAGTAGTAATATAAAAAGTTGGGGAGTGACAAGCTACCAAGACCATGGGGTAACTGTAACATCTTACTGCCTATCCGTGGATGCTTTTTATTCCAAATAAAGGACGACAACTCACTATTTAAATTTGTAAAGAAAGTCCTGGTGAGGAACACTGGCACGCTCTGAAATAGATAAAGTAATTTGGGCAATATTGTCATTTTGATCACGTTGATTCTACCCCCCAGGGTTAGAGGCAGGGATGCCCATGTAGCAATGTCCTTCTTAAGATTCACCAGGAGAGGCAGCAAGTTTGCTGTATAAAGATCTTTGTGACTGTGTAATCCAAATACCAAGGTATTTAAATTTGGCAGAACAAATTTTGAAAGGACCTGGACCCATATGCTGCTCTTCTATTGGGGTCACAGGCATCAATTCACTTTTTTGAAGGTTAACCTTATAACCAGATATGTTTCCAAACTTTTGAAGTAAAAGAAGTAACTCAGGAATACTAGACAAGGGATCTGAAATATAAAGAAGAGTATCGTCAGCGTATAAGGAAACTTTATGTTCAGTGCCAAACCGATTGCTACCTTTAATCTTAGGGCTGTTCCGTAAAGCCAGTGCGAGTGGTTCAATCGCGATTGCAAATAAGAGTGACGAGAGTGGGCAACCCTGCCTCGTACCATGTTCCAATTCAAAATAGCTGGATAGATTACTGTTAGTGCGTACTGCTGCCATTGGCAAAGTATATGCAGTATCAGCTTCACCCATGAAACAAATTTAGGACCGAAGTTAAACATCTCCAAGGTCTTAAAAAGGTAGTTCCACTCCACCCGGTCAAACGCTTTCTCGGCATCCAGCGAGATTAAAATTTCATTGCAATTGTGACCGGGTGGAGCAGAAGTACACAACACATTAAACAACCGCCTGATATTAAAGAAGGATTGACGATTTTTAATAAAACCGGTCTGGTCAGGTGCAACAATTGTGGGGATAATCTGTTCGACTTGTTTTGCCAACATCTTTGTAAGAATTTTTACATCAGTATTTAAAAGCGATATTGGGCGATATGAACTGCAGCTCAAGGGGTCTTTATCCTTCTTTAAAAGCAAGGAAATTACCGCCTGACGCATAGAGAGTGGCAATAAGGATTCCTCAAAAACTGATAACAACAGAGGAGAAAGTAGATCCGAAAATTTCTTAAAGAATTATGCCGGGAAACCATCTGGTCCTGGAGATTTTCCATTTTTTGCATGTTTTTAATTGCACAGTTTATCTCAGCTAAAGAGAAATCTCTTTCCAACTTGTTAGATAGGTCAGAACTTAGTGAAGGGATTTTAATATCTTTAAAAAAATCATCCAATTCAGTAGGGTTAGGTGAGGCTTCGGAGGTATACAGAGATTGGTAAAATTTGCTGAAACACAGATTAATTCCTGCATTCTCACAACATTTTACACCATGCTTATCATTTATTGCTGAGATAAAGCTGAGCGCTGCCGTAGCTGCTGTGCAAGAAGGCGTCCAGCCCTCTCACCATGCTCATAGTAGCCATACCTAGATT
>NW_013953002.1:70935-78441 GCF_001266775.1 Austrofundulus limnaeus | reverse complement strand
TCACTGGACCATTGAGGGATTTCACATTCCAACTCACACAGTGACTATTGATTGTGACTGTTAATGACTGTTAATATTAGAACTGCTCATGTGTGGTCAATTGGACTGTAAGTTTGTACATTATCCACAAAGCATCACAAAAAAATAACCTGAAAAAGACATTCTCAAAACAGATAGATCCGGTATAGTCCCACCCCTTTCTCCTAAAAAAACACGGAGAACCCAACAAACAAAAAATCCACACATTTGTGCTTATTCTGGGGGACTTAACTCCCTGACTGGACTCCTGCCACAACTAAATAACAGTAACAAAAAAATAAAAAAGGGGTTCCTTTACTTTAAAGTATTATTACTGTTTATGCTCCTTGCTTCACTGATAAATAAATCACTAACCAAGATCTGGACAGACCCTCTGTGAAACTCTCATACATAGAACAAAAAGAGGAATGTTGTCCCTCGGAATAAAGTCTAAAATTAAATCAAGATATAGCGCGGGACATAAAGTTGGAAGGTTCATTACAAACTGACAGTCATAATGGATCGATGAGGATTGGAACTGCGGTCTACGCCGGTCCTCGCTGTCCGTCGCCGAGATGAACCTCATTTTAGTATAGTCATTGCTTTATTGGCATCCAGGAACTCCTTGTTTTCCTCCCCATGAGAGATGCGGAGCCGTGCAGGAAAAAGCAGGCCGTAGCAAACATCTCGTCGGTTGCGAAGAAGCCTCCTCACCTCCGTAAACGCTGCCCGAGCCCTGGCCACAGCCGCAGTGTAGTCAGATGTGATGATAATCGGTGCCTCCTTAAAACGAAGATGGCCGCGGCTCCGCGCCCAACACAATATTTCCACACATTGTTGATAATAATGCAGCTTAGCAACAATAACCTGCAGCTTATCGCCTGACTTGTTCTCACCTGGAGAGCGATGTGCTTGGTCAACCAGTGGCACTTTATCCATCTGTAGAACCTCTGCTAGCAGTTTAGCCACTGCTGAAGTGGAGCTGGATTCAGGCATCTCAGGAACTCCAATAATCCGCGTATTGCACCTTCTCATGCGCCCTTCCAAATCGTCACACTTCTTTTTGAGCCCGACGACTTCTTCTTTCAGTTCCAAGATGGTGTTGCGTAAAGAAACAACCTCATCGGACCAGGTTGACAAGCCGTCCTCCACTGCTTTTACGCTCTGCTTAAGGTGGTCCAGGTCGGTGCGTGGTAGCATTGTGCCGTTAGCCACTTCCGCTCTCACTGCTTGTAGCTCTCTTTTAATAAGAGTAAACTCTTCAGCCAAAGCCGCTTTTATTTCGGATTTGATCACAGCTGAGAGATCGGTTTTTATAGCGGCAAGAATGTCAGACTTCAAGGAGAGTGCGTCCACCTCGCCACGGGAGGGAGAAGGAGGTGCCGAAAATCCGGCTTTTCCTGCAGCCTGCTCCGAGGCGGCGTCGGGCCTAACAGCCGCCGAGCCTAACAGCCGCCGAGCTAAAATGTTTGCCTTTCCTCGAGTTTGTCGCCATTCTTCTACTCTTCCAGGCAAGAATCACTCAGGGGTCGAGTCCGGACAGACCAAATGCTCAAAACAGCAAGGACATTTAGTAGAGAACCATAAACAGAACAAGTCGGAGCGGGAGCCCACGCGACACACGTCTTACTCCTCCGCCATCTTGCCCCCGCCCCGAGGCTGAAGAAATTTATGGCAGGTCTGCATCTGCTTCTCAATCGAGAGCAGAGTGAACAAAGCTTCATTCATTGAAAGTCTGATTACACGTTAAGAAAGAACCTGATTAATACAATGATTAATACAATTATCAATACAAAATGATAAAGTATAAAAATCTCTAACAGTTACCACCTGCAGGGGTATGACCAGTCAGATGCATTCGTTAAAAGGTTGATTCATGGTGGGGCAGAAGAGGTTTTTTGTTAGTCATTAAGTTTGCAGCTCTGTTTAGATCAGCCTAGCACAGACTGGGCACCGTTTTGCTTTCCTGATAAGGCCCGAAGGCCTTTTTACTCTGAAACCTGACTGCATGGCTGCTGTGGAGCCGATTGGAGCAGATTTGGAAGAGAATATACTGGTTTTCTGCTATTTTATTCAAACTTCCATTTATTGGTGACACATTTCCTTCAAAATGATAAACATATATATTTATTAATTTCCCTAAGAACAAAAAAGCCATGTGAATAGAAATAAATCTTAATTTTTGTTGTATAACAGAGGAACTTACCCCAAAATTAATTTTTTTAGCTGATAAACTATCTTGTACTGTTTCTGTGCTAATTTTGACGTTTTTGTGCGTATTTGTTCAAATCTGTAATTAGTCTAAAAATGCCTCTTTGCTGGTTGAGCAGTGGTTACTGCAGTCTAATTTACATATTGGTTAATGGCTCTCCATGATGATGTGTCTTCTCCACAGTTTCGTCACAGCGGCCATGTTCTGATATAAAAGCCTCTCTCTAAGACACACCCCTGCAGCAGCCAGAGGGTGGAACAGCTACCATAGCATGTTCGTCTGTTACAGCTTTGTATTAGCATGTTAGCGGCTAACATCACTTGAACACAATCACACACAGACGCACAATGCTTCAGCAACACAAGGCTTCATGTATCACTGAATCAACCACATCAGTGTGTGAATGTGAGTGTGAATGGGTGAATGTCTGTTAGTGTAAAGCGCTTTCGGGTTCGGAGGGACTTGAAAAGCGCTCTATAAGTTCAGTACCATTTACCATTTGAACCAGCAGCTCGATCTGATAAGACTTTAGCCCCACTGAGCTCCACAGAAGCCTGCTCCCCCTTGTCCTCCGATGGGGAGAGGAGGGGGCTGACTGCGCTTTGCTGCTCTGCTCACACACCAGCCCGCTGTACGTCCTGCAGAAACTGGTAAACAAGAACGCTGTGTGTAGAACACACACAGCAGGAGGAGAAAAAAAGGCAGACAGTGGCGCAGTTAGCTGCATCTCCACGATCAGCTCATCATTGTGAAATGAAAAACAGCTCGAACCGGATCCAAACTTTTTATTCCTGATCTAAACTGTTGTGATCTTGAAGCAGAGCAGCTGCAGCGCAGGCCGGGAGCGCAGGTTTTTTTTCTGTCAGGGCACTCAAGCTCCGCTGTCCAGGGCTGCTGTGGTGTGGGGCGGATAGAACTCAGCCGAGGCTGCGGTAAAGAGCTTCGTGTCCAATGATCCAGGGAGACAATAGGATTCAGTCCCAGACTTAGCTGACTTGTTCCTTTTTAAATGAAATATATCATGAATCACTGTGTATGTCATAAATTTTGCCTTGGGGTGGAGTTATCCTTTCACAGGGGGGTAAGATACACTTTAACATTCAAATATATCAAACTCAAACAACTCCAAAATAGACATATTTCAAAAAGGAAGCAAATAAGTTGTATCACGCCAGTGTATTTATTAAACAAATAAAAACAGAAGCAAAATTTTCATTGACTCTCTGGTTAAAGTCAGGGATGTTTTAACAAGATTCTTCTCTATAGAGCATGGTCAGTGCAGTGAGATGTGATGTTGTGTACCTGAGGAAAGTCTGGATTCTACCCAGAGTAACGCTAAGGTACACAAAAATGCTTAAATGGTAAATGGACTGTACTTATATAGTGCCTTTCTATCCATCCAGGACACTCAAAGCACTTCACACTACAGACATTCACCCATGCACACACTGATGATGGCAAACTACAATTGTAACCACAGCTGCCCTGGGGCACATGGACAGAGGCGAGGCTGCCATACACAGGCACCACCTCTGACTACCATCAGTAGGTAAGGTGGGTAAGGTGTCTTACCCAAGGACACAATGACTGAGTCGATTGGACAGGGATCGAACCGGCGACCTTCCGGTTCCAGGACAACTCCCCTAACCACTCCACCACAGCCACCCTAACATTTCACCATTTGTGTAATATACTGAGGGGCCTGTCCATTAAGAGCTCTAAAAGTCCAAACTAAAATGTTAAAATCGATTCTGAATTTGACAGGTAGCAAAAGTAAATAAGATAAAACTGGTGTGATGTGGACCCTTCTGTTAACAACCTTGCTGTACCAACTGTAAGCAAGTGACTGTAGATTTGTTGAAACCAGTAAAATCAGAGTTGCAAACATCCAAAAAGGAAGAGATAAAAACATGAATGATTATCTACAACTCAGATTTAGTTAACAAAGCTGTCAATTTAGAAATATTTCTCAGATGATAAAAACCATTTCTGGCCAAATATAGTGAATGTCTGTCCAGAGACATTGGTTACATAAAACACCAAGGTTTCTGAGACTGGAATGGGAAGAGGTGCCCAAGAAGTCAAAGTGTTGTTTAATCAAGGAAACTTTCTGTTCAGCAGCAGTGATCAAAGTTTCAGTCTTATTGAAATTCAGTAGAACACAGTTTTTGATAGCCAGTCCTTAATACAGGAAACACAATTTAGTAAATCAGCTAACTTGAAGAAATCATTGAAAGAGCAGTAAAGTTCGTCAGTGGATGAATGGTAAGCTACATTTCTAAAGCTACTGATGATCTTACCAATGAGGCTGATGTACAGAAAGAACAGTATAGGTCCAAGTACTGTGGAACACCATGTAGCAAAGTAGAGGCAGCAGACATTATGTTATTTACAAACATGAAAAATGATCTGTTACACAAATAGGAAGAAAACCACTGAAAAACAGTCCCTGAGATACCTGTCTCATTTTGCAATTGGATTTTGTGATCAACTGTATCAAAAGCTGAGGACAGAACTAATGACCAGAGTCTGCAGACATCAGAATATCGTTGGAAACTTTTAATAGTCTTGGTAGAATACATTTTACGGAAACCAGCACTGAATTTATTTTTTGGAAAATAGTGGCAGATATAAGATTTTTTCTTCTTTCTGCTACCTTTCATTTTATTTGTGCTTTGTATTTTTTGTTGGACATAGAATTGGTTTTGTTTTTAAATAAAATGAATAAATTAATTAAAAAAATCTTAAAAATACAATTAAATCCTAAATCGAAATGTTTAAATATATATATAAAAGTTAAACTTTAAATGTTGAAGTTGATATTTAGAAATTTTTGAATGGAACGCAGCCTTTGCCGTTGGTGCGCCACACGTCACAGCATTATCATCCTGAGACAATAGCAACCACTAGCACTCCTTCCCATTACATTTCAACTTTTTCTTTTCTTTCTTCTTTAAAAAAGTCATTGATGATGTGATGATGAAGAAACTAAGAAACTAATATTCAGTACTTCTTTCTACTAAAGTGGCTTATGAGAAAAAAGCAACCACTAGCACTCCAGTGCAGCTAAAGCTTCCCTATAATGGTACATTCACACCGAACGCGTTTTGAGCGGCCGATTCACATGCAAAGTCTATGGAGGACACGCCTCTAGGGGTCGTGCGTCGCGGGGCGCAAGGAAGGCGGAAGGAGCGCAGAGCGTTTTCCTCGCATGCGGTGCTGCGGAAGCCGCCTCCAGAGTTGAAATATCTAAACTTTTCGCCGCTCGACGTGTCTCCCTCTGCAAATCGAAACAGACGGACTGGAGATCTTTACCTGAAATCGACCGTGTGCAGTTAGATTTTCTGGCAGGATATATCAGCACCGAGTGGATCAGCTGCTCGGGACCAAAAAAAAAAAAAAGAAAGTCCGTCAGCTGGCAGCTTCTGGAGTGAGAAACTAACCGAACAAATCGCCTCTAAATCATCTGGTGAGTTAATTATCTGCTGTGTGCAACGTTCGCTTGCTCTTTAGTAAATAAATCAAATACATTTTCTTTTATTTTATCTTTATTTCACCCGATGAGGACACGCTCCTCCCACACCCGGCCGCCGCCGCCGCCGCCACCGCCGCTGCTTGTTCTGGTCTGAACTCTAGTGCGTTCTTCGGTCTGAAAATAGTGCGTCCAACGAGAGGCGTTTTGCACTTTTTGGCCGCTCAAAACGCATTCGGTGTGAACGTAGCAAATAACATCAAGCTTGAAGTTATGGCTGGTGTCTGAGCTGCTCTTCAAACTGCTGGACCACAGGGACCACCCATATTGATTTTTATGAACACATTTTGAATTCAGGTTTTAAATAACTTTGGCAGTGTTAGAAGTGTTAGCAGAAGTTAGCATCAGATAAACAGGGTGATGTCATTATCCTGCAACTAATATCAAGAATGGCCGCAGCTCACCATCCAGGCTGTAGCCAGTGCTTGCTGTGGCTACACGATGCGTACTGCCCCGGAAGCATTGTTTTTAGCATGTAGCATTTTGCTAAACTGATGACAGAATTCATTCAATTTCAGTCTTTCATCACCTGCAATGTTTCATAGAAAAGGCAAAGTTTGCAACAACTGTGTATTTTTATTCCAGGGAAAAAATAAAACAAAGATAAGATGAGTTATAACATAATTGTCTAGAAAATAGTTAGCAAATTATTATGAATAAAGATGTACACATTACACAAGCTATATTTTATTAATCAAAATGTATACAATATTAAAACTGTTTTCAGAATATAATGTAACATACGGAGCCTGCCGGGGGTCAGTGGGAGAAAAAAAACAGCCGCTGGAAATCCGTGCGCATGGATTACCAAACTGAGGGAACAGATTACTAAACTGTAAACACAGATTACTAAACTGAGCGCACAGATAATTAAACTGTGCTCACGGTTTCTGCAATTCATGCGCACAGATTACTGACATCTGGAGGGTGGTTGTGTGAACTGTCGTTCATCAGCTCAGAAAGTGCTTAAGGAGCGTTTTTTGTTCACTAAAGTCAAAGTACAGCACAGAAAATGTTGGACTTTGAGTATGTTGTACAGTTTTTGCCTCTCTATCAGGCAGTTTTGGTACTGGGTCTCCTAAAGGCTGTTTCAGCTCTGATCGGATCGTCACAGGAAGCTGCTCGGAGCCTTTCTGCCCGTGGTTACAGGATGTTTACAGTTTCCCTGACAACGGGGAAGTTTTGCTAAAGTTAGCCAGCTGCCTTCTCAGGGTTGTATCACAAAAGTACTGAATAGATTTAAGTTGAACTTTTAGGAAATGTTTGTTACTCTTTCAAAAACGTTCATTACACCACCGAAACTTTTGAAAAAAGTTTGAAACATTTCATAGTAATGCTGCGTTCACACCAAACGCGATTTCAGCTTCAAAATCGCATCCAATGCTGGACATTGGACGCTTGTGCACTTTGAGGTCAGACGCAGGTCAGCTCTTGAAGCGCTGCATGGCAACAGCCTCCCCGCCACTCCCTCCTCTGTCGGGCTCTGTTTAATGTCGGATGAGGAAGTGGCTTTGCTTTATGTACAGAGAACAAGAGCATGTCACGTTCATCAGATAATTAATTCATAATTAATTCACCAGATAATTCAGAGACATTCTGAGTTTCATCACCCAGGAGCTGCGGGAGAGGCTCACAGCTCGCTTTCAGGACTATTTTTTTTCCCGAGTCCATGAGTCGCTGCCACACATTGGTGAGGATATCTCCTGTCAGGACACCGACTGCAGGCACTCGATTTCAGCTAAAG
>NW_013953002.1:66296-70440 GCF_001266775.1 Austrofundulus limnaeus | reverse complement strand
TGTGTGTGTGTGTGTGTGTGTGTGTGTGGGTGTGTGTGTGTGTGTGTATGCTGCTGTGCTTTGTGTGACAGCCTGAGAAAAAGGAAGGGAGGGGGAGAGGTCTGTCTCTGCTGTTGCTGCTGCTCTGTGTCAGCGAACTAACAGCACGTTATTCATCAGTTTTGATGGGAGATTTTTTTTCATCCTATGTAGGGGAAGTGTGTGTGTGTGGGGGCAGATCAGGATCACTATGAATTTTTTTTGGGTGGGGGGGTGTCTGAAACACACTGATTTCTGATCAGGGTGACTGCTGACTGCTCAGAAACAATAACAGTTTAAATAAGCTTCACTTTATTTGTGCAACAAAACTAAGGAATGTTCTGATGCATCTCAGTAATCCAGGTAGGAAAAAAAGGTAGGTCTTCTGGACGGGTTCTTCTTTAATGAAATGTTTCGTCTCCTCCAAGAGACTTCTTCAGTCTGGGGAGAATCAAAGAATAATTCTTCCAGGATTACATGAAAACCCCGGCTTAATCACTTATCCAAGTTTTGTGAAGTAGGCCCCAGAACACAGAAACCATTCTAAATTTATTTGAGAACGTATTTGTTTTATGACAGCAGATACTCTTGAACTTCAGGGGCCAGCTGTTGGCTCATGTCCCACTTGAGAACTTCTAAGAAATTCTAAAATGATGATGCTTTGAGCAACTTCTACTGAACAAATGCTGATTGCTGCTAACTCCACAGAACACCACATGAAAAACCCAAACTATTTCTTGAAGGACTTGTGCTTTGGTGCTCAGAAAGGGTTATTCTTTAATTTCCTTCATATTATGTTGAATATTAAACCACTGCTTTTGTGCAGATACCTGGGGTCAGATTTATAAAGGATTGCGTGGAAACCATACTAAAAATGAACGTACGGCCAAAAGGTGAAAATGGCGTACGCCAAAAAAAAAAAATAATAATAATAATTCAGATTTATAAAACCTTGCGTACGCATGTTTCTGCGCACCTTTCATTTATAAATCACAGCCACATGTCAGAGTTTGCGCACAAGGTCCTGCCTCAGGTTCTACCCTCTACACGCCCACATTCAACCATAAACAGTCAATGCAAAGCACCTCATGAATGTTAAGGTGTATTTAAAGCAGTCAGCTGATCAATGTCAAAAGAAATGATTGGCCGACTCAGACTCGTGCTCCGTCATGCGTCTGGAGGATGACAGGTGCTGACTGACAACTGCTCACGTGAACAGAATGTCCGTAACTGACAGATTTTCTCTCATTTTGCAGGTTTACAGATGTTTAGAGTAATCTAACGATTTTTTATCAAAAACTCAGCTTCAAATTAATTTTTCCTCAGAGCCTGCAGGATGATAAAAATTTAATTAAATGTCAGATAAACTTAGAAATAATTTCACCACTCGTCTCCCCGTCCTCCCCCTCCTCTGTTATCTGCGGCAGACCCCCCCCACACACACACACACACACACACGCACACACATCCCCACAGCGTGCACCCCCCGCCGCGCGTGACAAATATGGACTTTAAAAAGCGAAGTTTTATACTAACATCCACACTGGTGAGGGTGGGTGCACTCTGCGCGTACCCAAAGCGTGATGCCGTGCTGTTGAAATGTGTCTTGTCGGGGTCAGGGTCGTGAGGAGGAGGAAAGAAATTAATGTGTTGTGTGAACTTTTATTTAAGATTTAAGTTTTTATTTCATGACGCAGTGTGGCTATGATTCTTCACTTCACCATCTGTGTCGCTAAAGTCACAGCTTCCCGTCTCCAAAATGAGCGTACGCATGGGTCAAAGCTGGCGTGAGAGACCGCACGTTTTCACGTCAAGTTTGGATTTTATAAATCACAACCTTTGCGTGAAAAGTGGCGTACGCAATTTTCTGGGCTCATATTGTGCATACGCAAGTTTTATAAATCCGACCCCAGGACCTTACATTTAATTTATTTTACATGACTATTTTTATCAACTGTATTTGAAGAGCGATAAAGCCTTGTAATCTACTGCCGTTTAAAAAAAACTGAATTGATGAAAGTTTTTTTATGGTCAATATTAGTTACAGTTGATTGTTGAATAATAATTTTTAAAAGCCCGAGTGTATGAGTTTTCATGTCTCTTGGTGGAAAACTGGTATAAAAAACTCAGTATAGGCAGGTCAGAGCTATTGGCCAACAAAACCAGAATCTGTGCATCTCTAATGAACATATCAAAAAAAGATCTGTTTATAAAACAAAGCTGAGTCATTTAAAAGGGGTTTCATTCAAGAAGGTGAGGTGCAGTCTTTGTTACCCAATCAGTGCCTGGAGACATTTTTTTCTTTAAGATTCTGTTCTTCTCTATTGATCCTGTTCATTTTCTTTTTTTCTCCTTTGGTTCTTTTAAGTTTATTCTGTCTGCGCAAATGTTGAGAGAGCATTATTAAAGATGACGAAGTGTGGAAGAACTAAGGTATTTATGATGATGGATAGAGACAGTTTTATGACGCTCCAATAGGGTCATATTTAAATGAACTGACCAATGAAAGAAAGATACCTTTCTCTTCTGCACTTTGTATGAAGGATTCAGACCAAGTGAATACTTACTTACTTCCAAGAGAATACTTACCCTTTAAAACCCAATAGTTTAAAATCTACCTTTCTAATCCACTCAAATACAGTACGCAAAAGTAGTCTATACTTTCATAACATAATGAATCAACATTTGTAAGGACACTGATAGAAGTGTAAGATAATTTTAACAGCACAATACCCCATGGAAATAAAAAGAGGGCAAGTGATGTCTATGTCCATGTTCATTGGCTACGTTCACACTAAAGGCAAAAGCAACCCAAATCCGATTTTTTTTGCCCCATGCGACCCATATCTGATTTTTTATAGGTATGTACACTTGTAAAGTTGATTATCAGGAGATCTTTTTGTGATTCAGTGAAACAACAAATACATTCAGTGGATGATCAATTAAACCTACTACTCAATTATATCTATCGTAATCAAGTGTAAGAGAGCAAAAACTATGGGTTTTTCTCAAGCTCAGACATGTTTTGTATTAATTTGATTATCAAGAGATTTAACACCCAGGACTGTGATGGAGGGATAAAGTCAAGGCTTGTGATCAGTTCAAAGAGATAAAAATGTATGTCTATGATCTTTCATAAAGTAAGTATGTTGACCTAAAACTGTGATAATTGACAAAAACGTTAAAATCCCAACTCAATAGCAAACTGTCCTTCACATCAGGTTAGTCTTATTTCTATTAACAGCCTTTATTTCTTGTAGTTTTGATTTTGCCTTACAAAAAAGAGTCTCAGAAAATTAAAATAGTGATAGTAACAGGGTCATCTTCAACACATACTAAGTCGTGGTGCCCAACCTTTTTTGAACCAAGATCTACTTTTGAAGTCGGCAGTTTGCTGAGATCTACTCATCCAGTCTCAGTATCAAAAAAACATAATTTTTCATATCCCTACTCCTCACTTCTTTAAAGTAAATAAAACAGAAAAGTGTTGCTAATTTTATTTAATTTAAAGTATTGTAAAGCAAAACTATCTACTTAACCATATATTTACCTACAAAAATAAAGAAAAGATAAAATACTTACTTAACTCCTGACAGAGAAACAGAAAAGTGATGCTCAAACAAAAAGGATAATTTTTTTTTACCTCCTTCAACTGTAACATGCAAGCTGTGAGGGCTGGAAAGCTGCCTATGAGACAACCACAGAGTAAAATAACTTTGGAGCATGGGAACTCATCTCCATTTATTCATTGAACTCTCCTCTCTTCTCTCCATACAGGGGAGGAAAAACAAGACAAAAAACAATCAGAGTCAACATGGCTACCACAAGAGTACCTCCCTTTTTTCAAAGTCAAAGCACACAATATAAAACTCTCTCATTTATACTATTACAAAAAGTGACTTACGATGGTGCAGATTCACAAATATCCAACAACGATTTCAAACCTCACTCTCTGTGCAGCATGCAGGATGGTGTGCCATCTGTAGGTGTTGAAGCCCTCAGTCCCTCACTGATCCAGACTGCCGGCTCCAGACCATTCAAAGAATTCCACCTGGTTCACCACCTATCAGACACACACACACACACACACACACCCACACACACACACACACACACACACACACAC
>NW_013953002.1:63008-64535 GCF_001266775.1 Austrofundulus limnaeus | reverse complement strand
ATATAATATAATAACATAATATTTTTATGTTGTTTATGTTTTTGAGAGATATTAGAAGATATTTTTCTTTCTGCTGCCTTTCATTTTATTATATCTTTTTTTCTTCTGTTGTGCATAGAGTTAATTTTGTTTTTTTAATGAAATAAATACATTTTAAAACAAAAATGTAATAGTTTACCTTAGAGATGCAACAATTTGTTGCTATTAAAATAACATTAATTGTTCTCTCTATATTAAATATACTGTACTGTATATTAGGAAGCTCACTTGTAGCCATCTCCATATTGAATTAAATTTGTGCATTTATGTTTTTAGGTTTGTGACACCACCTGTAGAGGTTAATTCGTAGTTTCTTTGTTACCTTTGTTTCTTTGTAAACCTCTTCTTATAAAGACTGAGGCAGAGATGAGGTTTAACATGTGACAGATTTCCTGCAGCACAGCAAATTACCGTGAGCTCTGCCGGCTATCTCTTTTATTCTTTCTCTTCACAGAACACAACAGTACTTCTTCTTGAGTAACACACTCTTATACAAAACAGCGCCTCTTATGGTCACATGGCGCAATAACATTCTAAATAAATAATAAGTCCCAAAAATAGCACAAATGAAGTAACCCTTAACTAAATGATTCAAATAGAAAACACAAAAACCAATACACTTATGACCTTACAAATATACAAAAATGGCGCTAACACCACTTTGAGACATTCAGAAAGCATCTGATCAGTGCTACACTGCTGCGGGCAGACAGATTCCGGCAGGACAGTTCTCTGAAGCAGCACTGAAGACCGTGGAGGCTCACCCAATGCTGAACAGGACCAAGAAGTCTGATCTAGTTCAGGAGCTGCAGTGGTGCTGTGACCCCGTGCCAGCTCTTCATGGGGAACTATCTGCAGGACATCTTCAGAGACTGTGACTCTGCTGAAGATTCTCATCACATCTCTTCTGACCACCGCTGAATCTGAGAGGAGCTTCTCAACTCTGAAGAGAATCCACACTTTCCTCAGGTACAACATCACATCTCACTGCACTGACCATGCTCTAGAGAAGAATCTGGTTAAAACATCCCTGACTTTAAGCTGTCATGAAGAAATTTGCTTCTCAGTAACAGAAGAGCAAAATTTATGTACTAAAAATAAAAACTACATGACTGTTTTATTATTTGGATTTGTTTAATAAATACACTGGTGTGATTCAGCTTAGTACACATTTGATTGCTTTTTAAGATACGTCTATTTTGGAGTTGTAGCCCCCCCGGAGAAAAATCCACCAGCTGCCACTGGTCCCAAGTTGTATGATGTTTCTGTGATTCCATAATAGACCTGGTGCCTCTGACTGGCGTCACTGATCCCCAAAGGAACCCAGACGAACAGCTGCTCTGACTCAAACTGCAGCCAGCTGAACACCTGCTCTCAGTGACGTGCCTGAACACGTCAGAATGATATCAGATATCTGATAATGCTGTTGGCCTCATAAAAATGCGCTGTTTGCATTGGAATTTGATTATACTGTATACACATATATAT
>NW_013953002.1:60611-61618 GCF_001266775.1 Austrofundulus limnaeus | reverse complement strand
TATATATGTAATATAATTTTACTGGCATAGTTATTTTTATGTTGGCCAATTTACTTAGCAATAGCAGCAATCTTGAAATGGGTTACCTTCAAAAGGTTATCAGCTATGTACCAAGTGTGAGGCAAGAAACAGAAGGGTGATACTGTTTATGCCATACACTACAGTTTGCCTGTTGGGAAACCACATCAGTTTTACTAATGTGATTCACCGGTTTTTAATCAGAACTCATATATACCAAATTGTGAGACTGTAAGATTCAATGAACTCTTCTCCTATTGCATGAAAACTCAAGTATAAAGAAACCAGATTTGTCTACAAAAATAGAAAAAAATCAGCTTCACTGAATAATGAATAAAAACAGTAAAAAGTAATAAAATGAAAGTTAAAGATAACTACAATTGTGAAGCAGTTATAACCAGGGTCCAAGCCTGTTTATGCATGTCAATTTTGGCTCATGTCATTTCCAGCATCCTGTCAGGCTTGTGTACCACAGAATTGTAGCTGTTTTTTATAAAGGTCTGTTTGACTGCCAGTTAGCTACAGCATCTGTTGAGCTCCTTCTCCATGGGTGTGCCTATAATTGGTTCTCTTCAATTTAAAGTCAGCCAAATGTGTCTCCATTTTTGGTTTCAACATGCTTTTGAATCTACCTCAGCAGTGGTTCCAGGCAGGTCAAGCAGAGCATTGACTTTACAATGGAGGAGTGGCTTTTGTGAACATTGGGCCTCTTGCAAGAACCGTTCGTACGCACAGATTTGCTCTTAAGTTGTGCGTACGAGTGATTTAGGAGAATTTGTGGCATTCACCAATGTTTTCATATTCCTAGATTTTTTCAGATACAAACAAAATTCACGAGTGGTCCAGACCTGTCGTATATTTTACGAGCAGTCAGTCTGCTGTTATACAGACGGGTTTTCCTCCCCAATAACTTTATATTTCGTTATTTAGAAAATAATTCCAGTTGAAAATAAATTACACTCTATAATTATGTTGACAATAGCTTATTC
>NW_013953002.1:58786-60509 GCF_001266775.1 Austrofundulus limnaeus | reverse complement strand
GCGCAACCACTCTTCTTCTGAATGAAATTAAAAATATGCAACAGTTGTTTACACTTAGAGTAAAATTATTTGACCAAAGAAAAAACAGAGCTGGACTAGAGAGAGATGAAAATTGTTTCGATTTTTTTTTCTGTGACTGTAACGACCCAGGAGACACAACATTAACAGCACATTTAATTCCTTTAAGCAGCTCCTTAAGCAGCTCCTTTAACTCCACATGACGCTGCTAAAAAGAACAAATTTTCTTTTCTCGATCTCTGAGAGCAGGACTTCAATCTCCGAACTCGTAAAGTTCTTATTTTTTTTTTAACTTTGCGATGTCATTTATGAATGGACACGTCCTGGAATGTGGGGCAGGAAACGTAGCCTTATATGGTGCTTTTGGGGTGGTAATTATGTAAATAACCTCCCCGCGTGCACGAGCAGCTGGATACGAACAGGTGTAATTCATTATGTTTACGCAGATCATATACATACTTTTCCTGAAGATAGAAGAGTTTGTTGAATCTGACGTGACATGTTCGTACGAACCCTTCATACAAACAAAAGTAAGAGAAATTTAGGATAAGAATACGAAAATGTAAGAACATGTTCGTGAGACCCATTGGTTCTAAGGGGCTTTTGTGAACATGGGTCCCATGTAAGTTATAGACAAGTATAGGTGTGTATGTTCACATAAAGTGGGAAAATTTGTATGTGTGACCTATTAAATGGGAAAGTCATGGATGTGTGTGTACTTGTATTTTTTCTTTGTGTTAACTAATTTTGACAGTTTTCCCCAAAACACGCAGCCTTTTGAGGACTCACACTGTTTATTGGTCCCCTAATCGAGATGGAAATCATAGATTGTCCATGTAAGGATAGAAAAACAAGTATATGTGAGTGAGGGTGTATATGTTTGTTTTCATTACAACATGAGCTTCAAAATAAAAATAAAAAATCACCTAAAATCACAAGATTGTCAGTAAATTCTATAACTATTCAGTAATGACTGGCTACACATTATGTATATACACAATTTTTTAAAAGCCCCTCAGGTTCAAACTTTTTCATAGAAAAAACAATGCAATTAAACCAAGTGCATAGAGTTAAAAAAATGCATAAAATACTACAAATTGATTATATTCAAAGAAAAATCTAATGTTTTTTTAACCGTAATTTAGTGTCTTTTTAGAAACAAGACAAATAATCTAGCACAGCCAAGTCCAATACAATAGCTATCAATCAAATATATGAGTTTTAGGTGTACAAATCTGGGTCAAAACAAATAATCCATAATTTAAGTCAAAGATAAATTGCGAGAAAAAAAAGACATTAATTATATTTGAAAAATCAAATGTTTTATTAAAGATAGTCTGGAAATCATCCCTGCTAGTTTTCCTGCTGATTGAAAAAAAGTAGCATTAACTGACTAGCATATTGTTAATTTTTGGACTTTTTTTGGTAAAAAATAATGAAACATTTTAAAATACTCAACTTTTAAGTTTCATAGCAATTTGCTATATATCAGACAATATGTTCTTCAAATTTTAGCTCTGTAGGTCAAATGTGTGATTTTTAAAAGTTTTATGTATCATGTTATTTACAAGCCACTCCCACTTTTGCAAATCATTACCATCAGTGGTGGCTGGTGGATTTTTCTCCGAGGGGACTACAACTCCAAAATCGACATTTCTCAAAAAGTAATCACACATGTACTAAGTTGTTTCACGCCAGTGTATTT
>NW_013953002.1:52555-55177 GCF_001266775.1 Austrofundulus limnaeus | reverse complement strand
GTGTGTGTGGGGGGACGGTCAGCTGCATATAACAGAGCAGGCAGGAGGGGGAGAAAATGGGGAGAAGAGTGGTGAACTTATTTCTAATTTTATCTAACTTATTTAATTTAATTTTTATTGTTTTTATCGTCCTGCAGGCTCTGAGAGAAAATTTATTTGAAGCTATATTTTTTATAAAAATTGTTAGATTACTCTAAAGCATATAACAGAGCAGGCAGGAGGGGGAGAAAATGGGGAGAAGAGTGGTGAACTTATTTCTAATTTTATCTAACTTATTTAATTTAATTTTTATTGTTTTTATCGTCCTGCAGGCTCTGAGAGAAAATTAATTTGAAGCTGAGTTTTTGATAAAAATCGTCAGATTACTCTAAAGCAAAATGAGGGAAAATCTGTTCATGCGAGCAGCTGTCAGCACTTGCCATCCTCCAGATGCACGATGGAGTGTGTCTGAGACAAACACTTTTGCTGGCATTAATCAACTGACTGATTTAAATACACCTGAACATTCATGAGGTGCTTTGCATTGACTGTTTATGGTTGAGTGTGGGCGTGTAGAGGGTAGAACCTGAGGCGGGACCTTGTACGCAAACTCTGAGGTGCGGCTGTGATCTATAAAGGACAGGTGCGCAGAAACATGGTTACGCACGGTTTTATAAATCTGAATTTTTTTTGGCATATGCCATTTCCGCCTTTTGGTCGTACGTTCATTTTTAGTATGGTTTCCACGCAATCTTTTATAAATCCAACCCCAGGTGTTTTCTGAATGGCTCAAGATGGTGTCACAAACCTAAAAACATGAATGCACAAATTTAATTCAATACAGAGATGGCTACAAATGAGTTTTCTAATATATATTTAATATATAGAAAACAATAGATGTTGTTTTAATAGCAACACATTGTTGCACCTCTATTATATTTTTGTTTTAAGATGTATTCATTTCATTAAAAAACAAAATAAACTCTATACACAGCAGAAGAAAAAAAGGTTAATAAAATTAAAGGCAGCAGAAAGAAGAAAAAATATTCTAATATCTGTCAGAAACACAAACAACATAAAAATATATTATTTTAAGTAGTGTTCACCATTAATATATAATATAATATGAATAACAAGCATTATAAAAGTATTTTAGCTTATCTCTTACCTGTTTTAATCCATGCTGGATCAGATCCTGATGCTTGGAAAAATGAGACAGAAAGCTAAACAGTTCATTAGCCCTGAAACTAAAAGTTAGCTTAGTCTTGTTTCTAATCCAGGTCTTGTAAAATGATGGCGTGTAAACTCTCCCTCTGTCTTTCTTTGGTCTGCTGCTCTTCATGTCCATCTGATCATGTCCAGGTTCTTTTGGTTTAAGCTTCTCCTGGCCTGGATTGTTCTCATCATAAAGGTTGTTATAAGAGACTTAGTTGAGTTGTTAGCTCCTCTATTAGCTTCCTGGGTTAGCTCCATCCTGCCCTACTAAACATGGCGTCGACCCACTACCAGTATGCAAACCATGTTCTGCGCCCAGAGACTCCCTATTCTTTTGCATTGAGGACCTACTGCACATGCCCAGGAGTAAACATTAGACTTCAGTGGTAAAGATTTCTTTGCCCTGGCGTGAAACGGAAGTGACTTAACACAACATCGTTCATGAGTAAAAATGAAAGTGTATCCATTAATAACTATATAAAATGTATATTACACATCTAAATTGTGTATAGATATTTCTACTAAACATTTTATTTTGTTATTTCGTTTTTATAATTTTTCTGTCCCAAAAAAACAGTGGTGGGGCGGCGCCCTAGTGCCCTCTATTGACCAGCCGCCACTGGTTATTATATTTGTTCAGAACAACTCAGTTTGCTGTCTTAAGCACGTGTAGTAGATTTGGTAGCAATTAGTTTAGCATTTTTGACATATAAACATAATGAATTTCTTGCGCCCACTAGAATTTGGTGCATATGAAATTTTAAACACTGCTCTAGGACAATCCATTGGATGTAGATATATGATATGAGTTTGATGTGAATATGTTTTAAAATAGGTAAAAGTTTGTTATCTTTGCGAAATTTTAAACTTCAACATACGTAAACATAGCTCAGTCACAGAAAAAAGAAACAACTTTTCCTTCACATCTTTTGTAGAGCCACTACTCGAGGTGCTATATAAGTATTTTCATACTTATTAGAGTTGCGCCTTTGGATGAGATATTTTTTAAAGGTTTAGTATATTTGGCCAATTGGTAATAACAACTCTACATTCTTTAATAAACACATATTTACTAAAACAAATACAGCATGCTTTAATAATTAGGAGACAACATAGTTTTTGTTGATGGGGCAAACAGAATAGGTGCTACTGATCAAAACATTTTACCTATTACACTAGAGCCACCTATTGGTGGACCCAGTTTTTAAGTGTTATACAGTATAGAAGTTAGTGTAATTTATTTTTGTTGTGAAAACTTCCCAAAATCTCTGACTCTAGGCTCCATGGATGATTTTGTGAAAAATGTCAAATATGGAAGTGTAGGCCATGCCTACTTTATCTTAACTTAATTTTTTGTGGTTTGTAGCGCCTTCTATACCTCAATAATTCAATAATTTTGAAATTTGGTCTACTAACTCAAAACTGACC
>NW_013953002.1:48323-52514 GCF_001266775.1 Austrofundulus limnaeus | reverse complement strand
GTTTTGAAGATGTGGCAGAATTTGTGTTTTGCTAACTGGAATATGACTTTCATATAATTACTGCATATGCTATTGTTCTAAAGATATGAAAGAATTCATGTTTAGCTTGCTTGCCAAAGTTATTTGTCTATGCATAACTCCCATATTAAAACAGTTAAATAATGTTCCTTCAAAACCTACAACCAGCATACTATCTAGATTTAGGATGATGAGTTTTATGAAAATCAAAAGTTAAACTTTTGAAAAGATTCTAAAAGTAGTTTTTACACTTTTTGCATTTTAGAAAAAAAAGATTTTAGGTGAAAATGGATGTGGTCTTTACCATGTGAATCCGTAATGACCAGGGATTGAGGATGTAAGCCAAAATCTTTTATGACTTATGGTTTTGAATTAAGTGGATCAAATTTGAAGACGCTTATTATAGTGCCCCCTTTCCATAGGCATACATGTTTAATTATTTTTCTCCTCCATAGTTCTTTTTTTACTGCCATGTTAAAATCTTCTCTATAGTCTCTGCGGAAGAAAAAAATAATAAAAACCAAAAGAGATACAATGGGTTCCATGCTTCACTGAAGCCTTGGGTTTTGAACCAGGACTGCTTTGCAAACCATTACATGCAATGCCTTGAAGTAGGTACAGTTCTTTTTACTCTCACCCAGTTTGGAGACATCTAGTTTGTATAAAGCAGGTGAAGAGGCTTACATGCTGGACCCGTTTCTGAAGTCCAGATTGAATCAGAGCCTAACGCTTAAGGTCACCTCTGAGAGTTCAAGCAGTACATTTGTACCATTTTGCCATCAGATGATGTAAACATTGAGATTATAATTTAAACAAGGCAATTATTTTATCTACAAATATGTTACACCCAATTTGAGCTAAGTGATGTGCAGACAACAGACAGCAGTAGTGCTTTGGGGCTATTTCACTAATTATTTACTGATCCTTTCCTGGAGCAAAGTGATTTAACCTTAGGGTTGTCCAGTAAGTTACATTAATGAGTGAGACATTAAATGTGAATAACTGCTCTGTCACCAGGCTGCAATGTGGACTTCTTAATGAGTTTTTATAAACATTTAACATTTTTATCATGACGGTTAAAGAAAACAATGTTGGTCAAACACAAGATGTCCAGCTTTAAGTAGTGATCTGTTTGAGTAGAGTGATAATGAAACAATACATATCACATGCATGATGGTAACATCACCACTGTACTAATCTTTCCAGGAAATTGTACAAGTAGATGCTTTACAAATCTACATGATCCACAGAAACTGTTTTGAGTAGAATCTGTTGATGATGGAAATATTTCGAGTAGGACCTTGCTGTATAACGCAGAAAGGGGTGGGGGCGGGTCAGTGTCAGACCCATGCCATATTTGGTAATGGCACTATTTCACTCTGAAACTAACCAGACCCTACCCAGCCAGGTCCTACTCAAATATTATAGGTGAAAGGAGAATGTATGTGTGGGTAGGGCTGGACGAAATGGCCTAAAATCAATATCACAATATATTGACCAGTTCACCTCGATAACGATAAATGCACGATAAAATCTACTACCACCCCCCGCCACACACAAGTATACAGTATATTATAGACATAACTACGTCTATGTTCTTAGTCAAAGTACACAGTTTAGAATTTGAACAGCTTTTCTGTAGTTTATATTTGTCATTTTGGTGTTTTTAATATATTTAATAAAAAACATTTTTGGCAAGATTTGAGTCAGATATAGTCATACAAATATTTAACCATTTCCATAACCTTTTAGTGCAAACAAACACAGTATGTAATATATTTTTTAACTTAAAAAATATACCAAATATGTATTTTGTACTGCACAAAATAACTTAACTACATTTATTTGTAAACTGACTGATTTCTCTATTAAAATAACAATTTCTTTCAAAAAGATATATAGAGAGCTCACGTAATCATTTAAACTTTTATTCTTCAAATTTGATCATTTACTGAATCACAGAGCAGTTCAGTCACAGTATGGTACTAAATACTGTATAAGCAAGCCATATTGTGAAGAATGAAATTGTGTGTGTGTGTGTGTGGGGGGGGGGGGGGKGGACGCTAATCGGAGATTCGTCTTTTCTATAATATGGAAAGACAAATGTTCATCTGTTAGAGTTAATGTTGTTTCATTGGGAGAGCTGAAATAGTGGCTCCTCAGCCTGTGTGCACTGCACTCCCGTAACAGCGCTGTCAAGGAGAGGAGTTTGGTCATGCTAGCAAAGTTGGACATACAGTACAGACCAAAAGCTTGGACACATCTACTCATTCAGTGAGTTTTCTTTATTTTCATGACTATGAAAATTGTAGATTCACACTGAAGGCATCAAAACTATTAACACATGTGGAATTATATACTTAACAAAAAATGTGAAACAACTGAAAATATGTCAGGGAGTATTCAGATCAGGAAAGTTCTTTCGTCCGCTTGTTTGGTCCAGACCAAAAGTGGACTTTATTTTTTTCGTTTGGTGCGGTTTGCATTCACATTGTGCTTTTTTGCAAATGAACTATAATTTGTAAACAAAGCTATGAGGCTGACGAACATTGCTCCCACTGGACAAAAAAGGATGGGGGCGGGACTGAGCCACAGATCCAGAAAAAAACAAGGAAGTCCTGCATGCTGCGGTTCTGATGCGCACATTTATGCTGATAGTACAACTGCAATAGCATTTAAATTGTCAAAAGCAGCTAATTTAGTGGTGGTTCCGTGATGATATTCTAACTTTGGAGCGACGTCACGTAAATGTGTCCCACGACCCAAAGGAGACGAGGTGCTCTGCATGTTCTGACCCACTACATGCTTGCAGCAGAGCTGCTAACAGGAGACAACAAAACAGGTATGATTTTAGTTTATTTAGCTCAGCAACTGTGGTCTGTGAAGTCCAAAAAGACACATGTTTAATGCAGTTGGTTCGGTTAGAGTCCGGTCTGTATTCACACCAGAAGAGAACTGAAGTGAACCGCACCAGAGTTCGTTTGAAAGCAGACCGAAACCACCTCAAAAAGCAGGTCTTGGTCCGGTTGTTTGATCCGCACCAGAGTTCGCATGAGTGTATTCACACCTGCACAAAAGGTCCGGACCAATGCTGGAAACGAACTCTGGTTTGTTTAAAGCAGACCAAATTATCAGGTCTGAATACGGCCTTATATTCTAGGTTCTTCTAAGTAGCCACCTTTTGCTTTGATTACAGCTTCACACATTCTTGGCATTCTCTTGATGAGCTTCAAGAGGTAGTCACCTGAAATGGTCTTCCAACAGTCTTGAAGGAGTTCCCAGAGATGCTTAGCACTTGATGACCTTTTTGCCTTCACTCTACGGTCCAGCTCACTCAAAACCATCTCGATTGGATTCAGGTCAGGTGACTGTGGAGGCCAGGTCATCTGGCGCAGCACTCCATCACTCTCCTCCTTGATCAAATAGCCCTTACACAGCCTGGAGGTGTGTTTGGGGTCATTGTCCTGTTGAAAAATAAATGATGGTCCTACTAAACGCAAACCGGATGGAATAGCATGCTGCTGCAAGATGCTGTGGTAGCCATGCTGGTTCAGTATGCCTTCAATTTTGAATAAATCCCCAACAGTGTCACCAGCAAAGCACCCCCACAMCATCACACCTCCTCCTCCATGCTTCACAGTGTGAACCAAGCATGTAGAGTCTATCCGTTCACCTTTTCTGCGTCGCACAAAGACACTGTGGTTGGAACCAAAGATCTCAAATTTGGACTCATCAGATCAAAGAACAGATTTCCACTGGTCTAATGTCCATTCCTTGTGTTCTTTAGCCCAAACAAGTCTCTTCTGCTTTTTGCCTGTCCTTAGCAGTGGTTTCCCAGCAGCTCTTTTATCATGAAGGCCTGATTCACACAGTCTCCTCTTAATAGTTCTAGAGATGTGTCTGCTGCTAGAACTCTGTGTGCCATTGACCTGCTCTCTGATCTGAGCTGGTTTTAACCCTAAAACAGGCAAGAGTGGAAAATAAGTTGCAAAAAATAGTTTCATGTTATCACTCATCTCTTTAGGCCCTAATATAAATATTTCCACTTTTAGATTTTTTTATATTCATTATTTTGGATTTTATGAGTTGTATCTCCCTGGATATGGAGAGCCGTTTTAGCCAAAATTAAATAAATAAATAAATGGTTGAAATAAATAAAAAAATGAGTAAAAT
>NW_013953002.1:44792-46925 GCF_001266775.1 Austrofundulus limnaeus | reverse complement strand
ATTTTACTCATTTTTTTATTTATTTCAACCATTTATTTATTTATTTAATTTTGGCTAAAACGGCTCTCCATACCTGGATACGTTGCCCTGTTAGGATATAAAAAAGAGAGCCCAAATGATAAACATTAATATTCAATTGGATGAAGAGAAATTGTGCATTGTTATATTCTTTGGTCATTTCCATTACATGTAGCACTTTTAAAGTTGATTTTATTAATTTCTACTAATTCAGCTTAGTAATCTGACTTGGCGCTATATAAATAAATAGAAATGAATTAATCTCATTACAAAGCAGTTTGCAACATTTCATGATGAACTTGTGCACTGAAAATTTAATAAAATATCCAAAAACAACAACAAAAAATAATAGCAATATTATTTTCTTAAATGATGCTTACAAATTTTCCACTATGAACTACTGTATGTCCCTCAGTCTATATTTAATTTTTTATGGAACACTTGGAAGCAGTTATTTGAGTTTTTCCTGGTGACAATACACAGACAAACACCACATTTTGTGCAGTTTATTGTCTATCCTTTAGGGCAAAGCCGGCACTGTCTCTTTTCTGTGAAAGTTGGGAAGTCATCACCTCTACCATGGGTCTTGGGGTTGTTGGCCTTCGTATGCATATGGTGGGGCTGTGCAAATTCTTCTGCCTTCCCTTAGAAGACCTGTCCTTCTTTTTTCCACTGTGGTTAAGGGCATCTGTAACATATGGCTTGAATTCCGTGAGCTTTTGTGCTTTTGGCATCTTGGTGATACAGCAGCCATCCATTGTTGATGGCTATATCAGCCATTTGCCAAAAGAGGCAACGGTACCAACAATGGAACTTTGCATGGGTGTGATAAAACCCTCCCATGTGAACATTTTAATGTCACACAACGTTTGGACAGGGAACAGCAACTCTTATTCTTTCTGCTCTGCAGAAACGCCTGACTTCCTTGAGAGGGTTGATTGCAGCACAGGACCTATATCTAAAGTAACAACTTTATTATCAGACCATTTTACAGTTGTTCCTTCTGCTTCATTATCCACCCTGAAGTCAAAGTCCTCACCCCCATCCCGCACACACCCCTTTACTCTGCAGAATATGGTCATCCTCAAGTGTGCATCCTTCATGTCTGTGGATGGTTCCCAGACTATGTAAACCAATGGACTCTTTCAGATGCACAATGAGTGGGATGGAGGTGAAAAATTTGTCCAAGTACACAACAGACTCTGAAGGGTTCTTGATGGTCTTGCAGAGTTGAATGACAACATTAGCTCCAACTCCAATTTCTTTGGAAGACGAGTCGGGTCTGAGCTGCTCTGTTTAGCTCCAGGAAACGCTCCACTGCTCTGGTTTAACTCATCAGAGCTGATTTGTAAAAATGCCATCCATGAAAACCATCAGTCTCAGGCTGAGGAAGTACTAAATTAAATATTGCTGTAAATAAGTTGAAAATATCACTATTCTGGTGCTCATGACATATTTTGAAAACATTTTAAAATGCTTATTTCAGAACCGCAACTGAGACCACTTGAGGCCGCGCACGGGGAGGGGGGGGGGGGGGGGTACGGTGCGCTCTGGGCATGTTTTTGATGAGAGGATAACATTATAACATGATATAAAGCTCAAAAAAGTTGTCTTTACATGATATAGCCCATTTAAGAGGTACAGGTAACAATCTCCCCCAGGTTGGAGATTGGTTTGTTTCAGTCAAAGGTGGGCAGCTTGGCTGGGGTACTCCTTTGGCTTGAAGTCCACACAAGTTCAGAAACTGTAGGTTCTCAATTCAGGCAGGTAGCAGCTTCTTCTGGAGACGGCTTGGCTTTCTATCACAAACAGCTTTTATCAAAACCCTGTTAAGGGTTCTGCTTGACATTTTATTGCAGGTTTTAAAATTAAATTGCATTTTTTCTCAGATGATTTGCTTCTCCATCTGAGCTCTTGACAGAATGAGATTCAAAGGTTCTGCCAGTTTCACTCGCCTCACAGCTTGTGAACTGTAGTTAAAATAATATTTTATTTTAACTACAGTTAAAAGTTACTTTTATAATATTTTGGGCCTCATGCAAGAACCGTTCGTACGCACAGATTTGTTCTTAAATTGTGCGTACGAGTGATTTAGGAGAATTTGTGGCATTCACC
>NW_013953002.1:40526-44102 GCF_001266775.1 Austrofundulus limnaeus | reverse complement strand
GCTGGATAGAACGGGTGTAAATTACGCAGCTCATTTACGCACGTTTCCTGAAGATAGAAGCGTTTGTTGAATCTGACGTGACATGTTCGTACGAACCCTTCGTACGAACAAAAGTAAGAGAAATTTAGGATAAGAATACGAACATGTTCTTGCATGAGGCCCATTGTTTCTGACTAAAACCGTTTTTTGGGGGGGAAACATATTTTATTTATTCTTTTCTCTGACAGAATGGCGTCGCCACAGCTGTTGTGTCAGGAGAGAAACTGTCAGTTACATTTAACACTGGATGTTAAAATTAATGGCAGCTCAGATTAATATTCAGTTCACTGTATGATCATACACACTTGAAATAAAATACATTTAAAAGGAATATCATGTCACAGAAATGTAATGATTCTTTTTTATAATGAGTCACAAAAGATTAAACAGACTGTAGTCAGCATTATCTGCAGACAAGGACAGATTAATGAAAGCTAAGTTAGAATTTAACTATATGACAGCTTTTTGGAACAAAGTTCAGTTCAGGAGGAATCATGACCTGCAGGGTCAAGAGGTCAGAAAACAAATCCTTCAAGCTACAGCAGCAACTTAACTTTTCCTAAATGACACCATGGCATTTAGATTTAGACTGTGTTAAGAAAAGTGCTGACACTGTTTTTGTTTTAAATCTCTACAGTCATTGAGAATTTGACTGCACATTGAACAGACTTCCTTAACATATTCTTTTCTTAAATATTGACTATTTTCGGCTGTGTTTTTGTGTCTGAAGCGTTAGCAAAAATATCTCATTATCCACCAGAGGTCTAAAAAGTACTTGGAAAAAAATAACTAGGTAAAAGTAAAATTACATGAACAGAAAATGACTTTGGTAAAAATAAATTTCACTGATGAGAAAACTACTCAAGTAAAAGTCATAAAATGTTCACAAAAATTGGGAAAGTAAAAGTAAAAGTACTTTTCTACACTCTCTAAGAAATAAACTGTTGAATTTACTGAACCAAACAGGTTCCACTAAGTCAGGTTGAGTAAAATGAGCAATATATTTATATTATTTGCTCAGTTTACTCAACTAGGCTTAGTGGAGCCAGCTGATATGACTTTGTTGAACACTTCATTTTTTAGAGTGCAGAAACATCTTTCGTGATGAGTTCAAACATATTTATTTTTGTAACAAGTAACTAGATGTTAAATTTTAAAGTAAAGAAGTACAAGTACAATTTTTAGTTTTAAAATGTAATGAAATTAAAGTAAAAGTTGCTATTTAAAAATAATTGGTAAAATTACAAATCCTCAAAAAAAAAACTACTTAAGTACTGTAACAAAGTAAATGTACTTATACTTATAGACCCCTGTAAACCACTAGATGGACTTCTGTTAGGAAGTGATTATAACTTTGAATTTTAGATATTGGCCAAAATTTGATTTAGCAGTAGTTGATCATCATCTGCAACATTTACTATACACATGGTTCAATATGTAAATTTTGGCACTAACTGTTAGCTTCAACAAAATATTTCTCTTAGCAAATTAGCTCATAAACCAATGCACAAATATGAATAAATTTTTAAAAAAGTAATCATTGCATGGACAACTTTTTAACTTCTTGAGTTACCCCAATTCAAGATGAAAAACATAGCTAATGAATATTATCCATTGAAAAAGTAGCTCGATGTTACAGATAATGAGTCACAGTTTGGTGCATTTAGTCATCCTGAACACATGCTTAAAGTACTAACACATTTCACAAATTCTCAAAATGCATGAGATTGTGCATATTGCCATTTACATTGTTTGGGGATAAATGGCTACAATGTGGTCTCTTCTCATTAAAATATAAGCTCAGACTAAAAAATGTGACATGAAATGTGGCAGGTGATGTGCATTCCTTCAAGGAATGCCAGTCCTTTAGTTTTTCCTCTGTATTCATCAGGCTTCAGCAAGTGTCACAAAAATTCATCTAAAGTTTTGAAGCTTCTTATTTTCATTCTCAGCTTGTTCATCAGCCAGCTCTGCAGTAATCAGCTATGGTTTCTCTAGTTTGTAATGAGTTATTGCCCCTATTGACGTCTGCTTGGCTTAAACTCTCCCCTTAAGCATTTCCCCCGCCCCCTGTTGGCTGCTGCAACAGCTTTCTGTAAACCACCCACTCACCATTTATAAGCCCCAGTACACCCAGGCTCAATATTGTATCTCTTCCATGTGTCAAGACTTCAAACGCATCTTATCATCCTCCCTCATACTGCTGCAGTGAACCTTGAAGTGGAGCTGCAGCCATGTCTGCATATGTGTGAGTGTTAGAACATCTGTAAGTGCATGGCCCAGCTGTCAGGCTGAAGCAGTGCTTTAAATCCCCCTGTGCTGACACACAGGGCTGAGAGGCTGTCAACACCACTCAACTGCAGACTGCAGACAATCTCACTCTTATTATGAACTTCCAGTGTTTGAAAATAAGAGCATCAGCCAAGACCTCTTTCCCTGCTGGTGCTTGTGTGTAAGCCTGTTTGGCTGATTGTAACAATGTGCACACAAAGTTTATTGTAATACATCATTTGAAGGACAAAGTACTTTGCTTGATCTCTTGAATGGATAGATGATTTTTTTAGAGCAGCTATTAAAGTAATTAAAATGATATGGAGTTGCAACTGTTGGGAGACCAGTTAGTGACTTAAAATTTGAAGATTTTTTTTCTTTGCAGTCTCATTGAATTCTGAGTATTTAAAACAAAGCAGCAAATGAACGTTTTGCTTTTTTAAATCACAGCCTACTTTCATTTGCATGGTTTGTAGGACTGCATTCTTGGCTGTGAGCATTTTTTGTTGCCAACCCAGCTCGACTCATTTTGTACCTACCTTTCTCTCAGCAGGTTTTTTGATTTGGACATTTTCCTTGGATGTTTTGTCAGAGGGTAGGTAAAACATACAACTGTAGTGCTCCAGAAATGGTTAGAAACATCAACAGTGACTCCAGAGTCAATTTATTGCACATTTAATTTGGTAACACCTTATCAATCAATCAAGTTTATGTGTATAGCACATTTCATCAACAAGGCAGTTCAAAGTGCTTTACATCATAAAAACACAAAAAATAAATTTATAATAAAGTCATAGAACACAGTTACCAACTAAATTATTACAGTTTGTCAAGTGTCATTGTTACCCATCAAAATGTTGATTTATGTTTCATTTAGAATGTTTCATAAGCAACTCTAAACAGGTGAGTTTTCAGTCTTGATCTAAAGGAACTCAGAGTTTCAGCTGTTTTACAATGTTTTGGGAGTTTGTTCCAGATTTGCGGTGCATAGAAGATGAATGCTGCTTCTCCTTGTTTGGTTCTGGTGATGTAGAGCAAACCAGAACCAGAAGGCCTGAGAGGTTTGGAAGGTTGATTAAAAAATCTGCATAGTCCTTCTAAGATTATGTTACTCACTTAAATATTTATTTCTGCTACATTTTAGTTGTCAAATGAAAAGGTTTAGCATTCCATATGCATGTAGCTCTACTTAAAGTGTATCTTACCCCCCCTGTGAAAAGATAACTCCGCCCCAAGGCAAAATTTGAAAAATGCATCAAAGTGGGT
>NW_013953002.1:33026-39829 GCF_001266775.1 Austrofundulus limnaeus | reverse complement strand
CACAGAAACAGTACTATATAACATTTTAGACACATTCTAGACAGTTTATCAGCTAAAAAAAGTTAATTTTGGGGTAAGTTACTCTTCAAACTGTATTAAAGTATAAAAGGAGCTAAAAAGAGCAGTTGAAGCTAAAATCTGGCAACAAAGTAATCTATATCTAACAAGGTTGAGTCAGGTCCTTTGGATGGTGTCTTTTTTGTTTAAACTTTATACCTTTTCTCTAAGTGACCTCTTCAGACACAATGTTTTTAGGTTTTCCTACCTGGATTTTTGAGATGCATCAGGACATCTACATCTAAAAGTTGGTTAGTTAATTATTTTCATTCATTTGTGATCTTTTGTTTAATGTGGAAGATAAGGATCCTCACATATTTAAATGTTTAAACTCCTCCTTCTCCATAAATTTGTTCTGTTAAACACTCAGAAATCCAGTGCTGACATTACTATCCCTGCATCAATAGAACATTGTGTTAGATTGGTAACTTGATATTATTATACAAAACATTTTTCAATTCTTCCACTGCTCTATTTTATTGCTCAAGCTCTTCTGTTTAGACTTAGATCAAAGTTTGATCCAGAGGTGTTCAGTTCCAAGTAGAGCTGGTCCTCTGAGAGGAGGACTTGATCTGCTGGGAATTTTTTTTCACTGACCTTGTCGTATATTTTATGCTTTAATTTTTTCCAGACAGTGTACAGTGATGTGATTGACTGTCAAAAATATTTGTATTTAATGATTGGGAAGAAAGAGATATTTGGAAAAAATTATTTTATGATTTAATAAAGTCTGCTTGCTTTATCAATGTTTTACATTATGACTGACAGAATGAAACAGAATTACTCCTATATATTTCTGAGAAGGTCAAGAGAACATGATTTCACATAATACCTCAAAAAACACTTTTAAAAAATCTTCTCCACATGTGGCCGTGTCAGCTGGCTGTTTGATTCACCACGCTGTTTCAAAAATGGCAGATCCAGCTGTGGGATGTTGACAGATTAATTTGAATAGCAGCCGCATTAACTGGCTGCCAGTCCAATTGCTGGCAGTCGCACTATGAGCCAAGAAAATCATTTAGTAAAAGGTGACCAGATTTGAGCCCCTCTGAGAGACTTCTGATTGGATCTAAAGTGGAGGGGTGATTCATCATAGGTAATAAACGCAGCTGACAGCTCAAATCAGCAGGGGGAAACGTGCCAGGCAGGCCTCCCTTCACTGCTTTATGCTGCATGCAAATATGGAAAATTAATTTTTCACATCCAGCTGCAAACCACTACACAGATGTGTATTAGGCACCCCAAAAGGTATACTAAAAATAAATAAGTAAAAAAAAGGCAAAATAACATCTTCATGACAATTTGCCACATAATATTTCATTACTTTTCTTTATTATGTAGATCTAGGTATGAGGTATTTTATTTGGCATTTCATGTTCTAGCTTTTTGAGAATCTTTGGTCACATATCAACCAAAAGCAAAGCCTTTAGCTTCAACTACTACTGGGTCATATGAGTGTAGTAAAGCTGTGCTTCATTGTCAATATAGTTGGTATTTGAATCAAATATTTCGTAAACCTAAACAAAACAAATACTGCCCTGCACCTTAAAATGTACTTGGAGTTCTTCCTTAGAAGGAATAACAACCTGTAACTACATTTGAATTATGAGTGGCTACTGGTGCAGAAAAACTTCACAGGATGTGTCCATATGGCTGATGTATGAACAAATCCTATCAGGATTTTAATAGGAGTCGCCACTACAATGAGCTACTCAAAGCTAAGTATGAAAAGTAAACTGAAGTTGCAAGGGCTGTTGTTATAGCTGACCTGAAATCAAAAGTACATAAACAAGAAATTTGTGCCAGAACCATGCAAGACGTCTTTTGCCGTTGCACTTCAGCTCACTGCACCAAAAAAACTGTCCATGAAATTGTGAAGAAGTTAGAGTTATATCTTGTTTCTCATTAAAATAAAACCAGTAGGGACTGCTACTGATGGTGGTGAGATAAAGTGGGCGTAAAGAGGAAATGTAAAAATCTTAAACATTGTATAAAATTGCACAACATTTGTTATTTCAGTTAATGTTTGTCTGCTGTTCTACGGCTTTCTTTCTTCCACAATGTGGATTCTCATGATTATGAGAGCCCTTTGCACTGAAAAAAAAAAGAGAAATCATTGTAAGTTTGTATTTTTTTTGTTTGCTTCCAACATTTTGTATTCATATTTATTAAACAAAAGTACAGTTGTTAAACATGCATTTGAGCATGAATTGTGTTAAGTTACTGCACTTTATGTTGGTTTAATAAACATATAAACACACACAAACATTTTTAAAATGGCAGTTTTATTACATTTGGGTAACCACAGTTGTGATAGGAATTCAAAATAGTGGTCATAAATGGTTGAAAACAAAATACTGGAAGATTAATCTGTTTATTATGACCCCCACACACGAAGCTGGGGTCATATAGGGTCATAGAGGGTCCGGTGGCGCCGGTGCATGGCAGCCTCGCTTCTGTCAGTGCGCCCCAAGGCAGCTGTGGCTACAGTGTAGTCTGCCATCATCAGTGTGTGAATGTGAGTGAATGGGTGAATGCCTGTTAGTGTAAAGCGCTCTATAGGTTCAGTACCATTTACCATTTATAGTTTTCGTACTGTTCGTTTATTTATTTATTTATTTATTTATTTATTTATTTATTTATTTATTTATTTATTTATTTATTGTTGATCAACCGTATCAAAGAAACAGCTGCACTGACCAACATGAAATTTGGCAGGAATGTGTCTGACCAACACTGCACCAGCCAACGATTTTACGATAGACCACTTGTTTGAGGAGGGGGCTCCACCTGATAAAGAGGGTGTTTGATCATAAAAAATGCTTATAATTCAAAAACTATTCAACATAGGAGCTTCGTATTTTAGCTCTGATGAAATTCTATCCATCAAGCCCCCCAATGTACCCCCCTCTCTCCAGACCCCCACCCAACAACAATAAATTTATTGTGATGAGTTCTGTTTCTGGTGTATTGATGCTTTGCTTATGTGCGGGGGTCACATATGCTACTGCTTTACAGTATCTAGTTTTGTTTCATATAATTGTTTTCTTAGTAATGTTTTAACATGGTCTGTGCCACAGTGGTGGTGGTTGGATCAAATTGAATATCAATATTATTGATACCAGCGTTAGTCAGATTATTAGACAGCATAATACTTATATTTATGCTGATGACATTCAGATTTATTGCTCTTTCAAAGCTTTTGAATTTCATAAATTATCTTGTTTACAAAATGCCTGACCAATATCTAGAAATGGTTAAATGACAACTTTCTCCAGTCAACCAACTGGAAAACTGAGACTTTGATAATAACCTCAGACAATGTTATCTCAGATATCAGAAAACATGTCAGATTTTTAGCTTCTTTGATAAATCAAGTTTTTGAAGATTGGGTGTCCTTTTTGATAGTTCAATGTTGTTTGATCATCCCTCAAAACAGTTGGTTAGCAACTGTGTTTATCAGTTTAGGAACATCTCCAAACTTGGACCGCTGGTGTCAAAAGCTGAACTTGAGATGATTAGCCATGCTTTTTTTTCTTCACATTTAAATCCTTGTAACAGTCTTTTAACTTATTTAAACAAATCAGCTTGGGTCACCTTCAGACCGTTTTTAATGGGTTACCATCAGAAAGAAGATCACACATTACTCCAGTCTTGGCTTCTCATTATTGTTTGTCATTAAATTTAAGAAATCATTTTAAGATCTTGTTCTTACTTTTAGAGCCCTGCATGGTCAAGCCCCCCCCCCCACCCCAGTATATTTCTGACCTGCACACTCCCCTTCCTGTGTGCTGAGGTCAACAGGTCAGAGTTTGGTGGAAGTTCCACTCACAAACTTTAAAACTCGAGGGGATCAGGCATTTCAGTCAGCTGCTCCAACTCTCTCCCACTGTCCCTGTGTTGCATTAACTCCATTGACTCTTTTATAAAGCAGCTGAAGACATTTTTGTTTAGAAAAGCTTTTAACTGATTAACTTGTATTTGTATTTTGTGTCGTGTTTTATCTTTGTTTTAGCTTGTTTTATATGTGAAGCCCTTTGTGATTTTTACCTGTGAAAGGTGTGATATAAATTTTACTTACTTACTTAGTGTTTATATTGATCAATATGTGTGGTATAGTATTGATACTTTAGTTTGAGGTTTTCAGTATGGGTTGCTGTGGTTTCACAGGCTTTCCACAGCAGTTTGTGTATGTCCTGCAGCTTCCAAGTGCTACTCTCATAATAGCACTCTGCAGAGCAGGCACACTTTAGCCCCTTCTCCACCTGTATATGGTTCTGCTGGGTTTGGTCCCAGCCAAATGTGTTTCAATTCAGTTCAGTTCAATTCAATTCAATTCAATTTATTTATATAGCGCCAAGTCACAACATGCGCTGTCTCAGGGCACTGTACATGAAAAAAAAAAAAAAAAAAGAACAAGCTAAAGAAGAAGCCAAGCAGATTGTGTTGAATCACTTCATCACAATCTCCCATCCTGAGCAAATGGTGGAGAGGAAAAACTCCCTATTAACAGGTAGGACACTGGTACCAAGCTGTCTTCCTGGTCGAGATCGATCCCTCTGACTGCGTCACAGTCGAAATCAGTGGCTGAGAAGAGAGCTTTGGCCTGTGTTAGGTTTGTGAACAAGACTGGCTCAGTGTGGTGTTCTGGGATTAAATTCTCAGGAATCCCTCCCAGAAGTGGAACACTCAGTTCAAGTTCAAAATCATGAAAACCAGTGCTGATTAACAATCCATGAATGGTTTGTTCTTTGCTTTTTCCATTTCAAAATAAAATTGAAAAAACAAAACAAGCATGTGATTTTTGTTTTTTCCATTTCAAAATAAAATTGCAAAAACAAAACAAGCACGTGATTGTTTGTTTTTCTGTTTTTAAAACAAAATTAGAAAAACGGCAATTGCAAAAATAAAAAAGGGCTATGTTTTTTATTTACCGCAATGATTAAACCAAAGACAAGCTTTTACATTGAATTGCTGTTTATCCCAAAATCTTCAATTAAACTATGACTTTATTCTGTATGTTTTATAGGTACGTGAAGGTAATAGGTATGACATAAATGTACAATGTTTATAATTATGCCTCCCTTTTCTCATCATTTTATTGTTTTGGCCTGCAAGAGGACACCTGCTGGTCCATTACTGTAATACACCATGTATACACAATGCCTACAGAAAGCTAACGTCAGCTAGCTAGTATTTACAAGTGTCGCTCATTTTTCACAGTATAATGTCCATAAACTCTTATAAAGTTCGATAATAAATGCAGAAAATGGTTCAAGTGCAGCCATTGCCATTTAAGACTGGTTTGTTTTTATGCAATCTTTTATCCACTGTAAACCATCCTTATTTGGCGACTTACTTCATTTCCGGTACTGCTACATATTAAAAGAACCGCATTTTATTTTTATTTAGATGGCTAAAGCAAAAATCAAACACTGTTGATTTTCTATTAATTCAATTTTGCATTTTACATTTAGCTTTAAAAAACAGAAAAACAAAAAAACAACATGCTTGTTTTGTTTTTGCAATTTTATTTTGAAACGACAAAACCAAAGAATGAACCATACACGGATTAAAATGGGAGGCATAATTATAAACAATGTACATTTATGTCATACCTATTACCTTCATGTACCTATAAAACATACAGAATAAAGTCATAGTTTAATAGTAGATTTTGGGATAAACAGCAATTCAATGTAAAAGCTTGTCTTTGGTTTAACCATTGCAGTAAATAAAAAAACATACCCCTTTTTTATTTTTGCAATTGCCGTTTTTCTAATTTTGTTTGAAAAACAAAAAATCACGTGCTTGTTTTGTTTTTGCAATTTTATTTTGAAACGGAAAAAGCAAAAATCACATGCTTGTTCTTTTTTTGCAATTTTTTTTGAAACGAAAAAAACAAAAAACAAAGCACGAACCATACACAGATTACTAACCATCCTAGTGGCATGTTTTTTGGGATCATTTTCTCTTCTGTGGTTGTGTTGCACACAGCGAGAGATGTAGTCCTGGAGTCGAGGCACATTAAGGTTGTGGCTTCGAGAGTGAGTCCTAGGTTGAAAAACTTAGGGGATGGCTGAAAGAAAGCCTGTTTGTGGCTAACAGTCTGTCCAGCTAGGATGTGGATTTGCAACACTGTATTTGATGTTTGAAGAGGAACTGTGGTGTGGTGATTGTTAGCAACCTGGGATGGTCTGTCCGGCTTTTAGGTTAACTGCGTTTATCACAGAAAGTTCTTTTGGAGTTGTTGTCAGGGACCACAGTACATTATTAATGGTGTCCACTTGAACACCCAGTCTCACCAAAATGTCAGAACCCATTGAATGTTGGAGGTTTGGGACCACGAGGATTGGATGGACCCCTACATCGAAATTCCCCCTGAAGTTCTGCTGTTTCTGTTAGAGTTGTCATATCGACAGTAGTGGACCCGTACTTGTTTTTGTTGATGTTTTAACTCACAACAAAATTTGATTGTTCACAATAAGTTGTATATAAATGGTTTATTTCGATTCTATAAATAAATGATCTGATTTACGACCAGATCAACGTGAATTCCCTGACTAAAGTCTGACTTATTTGTGTGTCCTCATTTTTACACAGAAAGGGTTTTTATTTCCTTAAACAGAAGAACCCGTGAGTTTTCCTTATAACAGTGGTTATAAGAAGTGTAGTTGTACTAATCTCTACAAATATGACATGTTTTTTTATTTGGATCCTTAACATCCACTGCCATGCAGTGGGGG
>NW_013953002.1:28863-32201 GCF_001266775.1 Austrofundulus limnaeus | reverse complement strand
CTCTCTCTCTCTCTCTCTCTCTCTCTCTCTCTCTCTCTCTCTCCTTCCTTCCTTCCTTCCTTCCTTTTGTGCCTCTCCTTTTGATCACAGAGCAGTAGCATCCCTGAAAAGCAAACAAGACCTTAAACAGGCACACACACACAACTTAGAAGGTTTATGCACAAACACGTGCACCGGAATGTATTGACATGCATAAACATGCAAACAAAGGCAACTGGTTCTTGTTTTGTGCCAGTTTTTGCTCTCAGATATGTTAAATGAGGGTATTGATACATAAATTTGCATTTGTTTTTATCCAGAACCATCGTTCTAACTTACAATCTATAACCACATACCACCAATTTGTCAGTCAGCTTCAGATGCTTCTATTCTTGGTCTAGTTTCATGCAACCCTTGGTTTGACTGTTGAATCGATTTGTTTTTGTGTACTCTCTCTTTACACATTGTTGAGCTAAACAGAGATCTATCACTGCACCAACTGTGCTGTTTGTCAACTGGTAATTGAGGTAAACGATCTCTAAATTGTTCTGTAGTTGCTGCAGGGCTCCTAATTTGCAAAAGTGTTGGTTGTGGAGCATTTTGCCTGGCAGGTACAAAGCAACCATGATTTCTTTCAATAAGGAGTTTAGAGCTTCCCCTCATTATGTCTGCTGCAGAGAAGAACTATTCTCCCTAATGCTCCTTTGCCACTTCTACTTTCCTAAGAAGACAACCTTTCCTCCACCAAATCAGTGATCTGAATCCCTATTTCCAGTTTGTGTGTGGTTTTTTTTCCCCATTTGACCTGAGAGTTCCCCTTTTCCTCTCTTGGAGTCTTGACTTCCCTGTCATCCTTGTGAACCCTGATGAGCGCTGATGGTTGATGGTTAGTGGTCCTGAACGAAGCACATCTTTTTCAGAGGGTGGGGAACCGTGGAGCAGCTCTGCCACTTCGGCTCCAGGCAGGGGGGCTTCTGAGGGCAGGGTGTCCCAGGGCAGAGAGGCTATTCTGGGCAGAGGGGGCCCCTCCTTCACAGAACTTCAGGATCCCAGTAGAAACAGGAGAGCTCATCCCAATTGGGCCATATTGGGTAAAGAATGTCTTTTTGTGACTGTATCAGATGGTGCATGATTGTTTTGTCAAAGTAAGTATTGTGAGCTGTGCAAGTTGGAAACATAAAAATCAAACAAACATTGCAACAATACTGCATGCTTTCCTAGTTACTGTCCAGTAATTTCAAAATATTGATTCTGATAAATAATGAATCTGTTGTCTTAGACAGATTTTTAGTTTATTCTTTTATTTTAAAATTTTTAATTTTTTTGAAGGAATCGATGGCTTCACAATTTTACAACTCAAGTAAAATTATGGAGCCTGACTGACCAAACCGAAGCCAACACTGTTCAGGTAGCATTGCTAGTTATGGTGACATTTAAAATAATGGTGCATAAGTATTTATACCATCTTGCTGTAATTTGTAATACCTAATATGTATTATGCTCCTGTGGAACATTTTGCCTGGCAGGTACAAAGCAATAAGGAGTTTGGAGCTTTCTAATACCTAATAGGTATTCCTAATACCATTTAACCATTTACCCCTGTCACTTAGTACTTGCATCCAGGCTTAAAAACCATATTGATAGTGAATTGTAATTATAAAAAAACTGCACCAAATATGCCTATCTTCTTTCAAAAGATGTTCTTCAGAAGTAGCTGCCAAAGTATTTACAAAGTAGGGCTGCCGTATTAGCCATGATGTACCGTATTTTCACCCTGCAATGAGAGCCGTCATGTTACGGCAGGCAGGTCAGCATTTGTGTAGCATCGTGAGCTAAAGTCCTTGAAGGACGACAGTAGCTATGTTTACATGCGCAAAATTCTTTGATCGTATTGAAATGTATTCGGATTAAATAATCAGAATCTATCGTTTACATGCGCATAATCCGATCATGACGAGTGTTTACATGCACCAGGCTTTTATTCAGAACAGAAGCACTACCATGCACAGTTGCTAACTCCACCCCGCCGAAAAAACAACAACAAAAAAAACACCCCACAGAATAGAGTTTTACTTTCATCATGAACCTAAACAAATAGCTTCTGCGCATTCAGAATGGACCTGTGACAGCTTTTAATAATGGTGGAGACGTTACTCCCTGGTTAAGATACAGGTGATGGACTTTAATTTTTTTGAGGGGGCGAAGTGGCGCAGGCTGTTTGTCTTCCTTCTTTACTGAATGAGAGAACAGGAGGAAATGTTCTGTGCTGCTGGAAACAGCACTGCTGTCCCTCCCTCCTCAAAATAGCAGAAACCGCTGGATGAAAGTCAGCAGACATGAACAGTCAGGTCAGTTTTCCACAAACAGAATAAAATGATCAGATTAAGTGTTTACAGGCACGCTGTTCGGATTATCAATCAGCATAAACCACCTCTCTCATTCCGATTACAAATTAATTTGGATCGAGCTGAATCCGGTGAGAATAATCAGAATGGAGCGTTTATAGGACACATTTTTATTCCGAATGGCCGTTTAATCCGATTACTTATGTCCATGTAAAGTGTACTCATGCTACCCCCTTAAGTTAAAGGGACCCCATGACAGCCAACAGCCACAAGACTGTAGCAGCTTCATTTGGCCTGTTTACTGAACTTTAACTGCTACGTTCACACAGCGGGTCTTAATGCTGAAATCAGATTTTTTTGCTAAGATTTTTTTTTTTTGCTTGGACTTGCACATTATGTTTTAAATCCAACTTCCATCAGACTCCAATGTGAACCCACAGTACTGATGCGACTCTCGTGCACAGAAAATGCACGTAATGTCACTTTCAGTACGCAGTTTACAGACGTAAACAATAAATTCAATTCCGTTTATTTATGCAGCACTAAGTCACAACAAACCTCTCAGGTCACTGTACATAAAATAACAGTCAATCTGAGGATGCCAGCAGACTGCTTCAGATCTTCAACTTTATCACAGTCTCCCATCATGTGCAGCACATTGGCAGCAGTGGAGAGGAAAAAATGCCTTTCAACAGAAACAAACCACCAGCAGAACCAGGTTCAGGATGAACGGCCAACTTCCTCTACTCCAGCTGGGTTTGGGGGAACAGGAAAGAGACACAAAAGGATTGGATGCTACATGTAAGTAGGCTTGCCACTGGTCCAGTAAAGTGTGGAATTGTCCTTTATTTAGCTAATAAATTATGCATTTTTTGCCATATTTTTTGCCCCTCTCGCACACCAACAGTTAAAAAGGCCCTCCTCTCCTCCCCCAGCTATGCTCTGTGCTACTGCGTGTGTGTTTGCTCTCACGGTGAAACACACACACACACACACACACACACACACACACAC